>NW_005842181.1:896703-901400 GCF_000455745.1 Alligator sinensis | reverse complement strand
CATACCCACACTCACCCCCCCCATGCCCCCTCCACCCCCCCCCTTCACCATACTCCCCACACACCCCCTGCACCCTCCACACACATACCCCACTTACCCCCCACCTACCCCACCCTCCAGACATACACCCACACCCCCCAGAAACCCCACATACACACCCACACCCCACATTCCCTTGCCACATCCCCCCATACACACACCCAGAAATCTCACACCCACACTGCCCACAAATCCCACACCCAACCATACCCACACCCCCTACACACACTTCCCACACCCCACCACACACACCAACCACACCCCACACACAATATACAAGAGTAAGAATTTATTTTGAGCTATTATGCAATCACCTCTATATAGACTATGCAAACACATGTAAATCAGAATAAAAATATTTTTTTAAATAAAATTAAAATATGTTATAGTAGATGTTTGATTTTTAGTACATGATTTGTTTTGTTTTCCAGTTGCAAGATGGGAAGGTCCCCCACTCCCAAAAGGAGTACTTCTGGGGGCAAGGGGAGGAACTTCCAGTGGCAAAGGTCAGGGTTTAGAAGCTGGGACGTCTGGTCCCTAGATGGTGACCAGGGGGTAGGGCAACTGCCAAGGGGCGGGGCTACCCTTTCAGCCCTTGACAGTTCACCAAAAGTGCATGCTGGCTCCTGCTGCTCTCCCCTCTCCTGTCTGTTCCTGCCTGCCCATCAGGGCTTTGTGAGCAGCTGAGTTCCTTCACGCCCCACCCCCCCTGCACCTCCCCTCCATCCACACATTTGGATTGGAGCTCTTATTTCATTGGAAAAATCACACAGCTTCTGGGATAAAACAAAGATTGCACGTCGCAGGGCATCCCCAGCATTCACATCAAGTGGAAAGGACAAGTAGAACCATGAAAACTGCCTTGCAAAAAGTGGTCAATCAACAAGGAAGGACTGAGATAAGTAATTAGTCTTAATTCTGATGGCACTGAGAGGAATTGTAGCCATGCATGGAATCACCCCACCCAAAGCCATGACACGGTGAGAGATGCAGCTACCAGAACAATGGTGGCTAGGAGGGGAGCCTCTGGATAGCCTCTAACCTCATATCTTAACAGATCAATGCATACAAAACCTGTTATAATTAGTGGCCACTAGACAAAGGCAAGTGACTACAGCCTTGAAATTCAATGTCTAAAAATTAAGCAAGTAGCTAGGCTTCATATTGCTTCCCCAGGAATAGGAGATCAGGGACCAGGTGCTGAATCAAAAGGTAAAAGAAAAAAGTCACTAATTCTGTAACCAATGGAAAAGACATTGAGTATGTGACCAGAGGAAGCAGGGGATCCAGACTGCTTAAGTGGGAAGTAGACACTCTGATGTGACTGAAGAAAATGAGGCAACATTTCAAAGTGGGCCATAAACACTTTGTAAACAGTGCCACCCATATTATAAACATAAAACCTGTGAAACCAGGGACATAATGGGCACCTATACACGTGCCTGACACTAACACCTTTTGAATGAGCTTTAGTTAAAGTGCCCCTGCCTCTATTTTGAAGCACAGGACACTGAATACACACGATGCACTGTATAGAGAGCCATTCAAATTAAAGTGCACCCTCTCCCCCAGCCCTGGAGCTCCTGTAAAGACACCCTGTAGGACCAGGAAAACATCCTGAGAGGGACAAAAGACATGAAAGATGTGCTGTTGTCAAGGCAAGGAGAAGAGGGTGAAGATAACCTATAAAGTGCAGGCAAAGATGAAACCTGTGGGACCTTTGTTCACCTGCCAAGAACTGCGGACCCCCAGAAAACTTCTGAACACCTGGCTGCAGGGAGACACTCTGTCCTCAGGACTAGGTAAGACTTTTCAAAAGTTTCTGTTGTGTCTTGACTTAGGCAAAGTTTTATGTTGTTTCTTTGTCTTCTTGTGTCTTAGCTTAGACAAATTTTCTGTTGTTTCTTTGTCTTATGCTTGAAATTGCAAATTACTGTACTCAATAAATGCTCTCTTCAATCTACCTAGATATATTGCAAATTTATTATGCTTAGGTAACTTCTGCCATGGATACCAGGGCACACGTAGCAGAGGGTACACTGTCTGTAGTGTAAAAGAGATGGGAGGTATCCCTTTATATATATATATCCCTAGTGAAAGAATAAAGATATATATGCATATAAAGGGGATACCTCTCATCTTTTTTCCACTGCAGACAGGGGCAAAAAGTAGTCTACTGAAGCTCAGACAGCTCATCAGTGGTCAGACCAGTGGTTTATGACATGTTGGTCCACTGTGGGGGAGCAATAAATAGCAATATCAACTACATAATCTAGGAATTCTTATTAGATCCGAAGAAGACGTTCAATGAGCAGCAGGGATCCTGGTTTTCCCTGATAAAAAAAAAAATCACAAATTCTCTGATAAACCCCCCCCAAATCTGTGATTAAAATGAAAGGCCACTATATAGATAGGTATCAGTTGAACACAATGTTTTCTTGATATATTCACCATTGTAAAGCAATTTGGAAGTCTACCAGTGCCTCAATCACTATGATAAAATACATTCTAAACATTTACAGGGGTGTAAGTTGTAGCTGTGTTGGTATAAGGACATAGGCAGACAAGGTTCTTTGAGTAAATCTGATATCTTTTATTAGACCAACTAGATTTAGATTCCTTCTAAATACCTATAAATTTTGGTATTTGATTTTGGGTTTTTTGGAAAATCAGAGCTCTCCTTGTCCCTTTAGTTCACAGAACACAGCAACGCAGCCCTGCCAGAGGGGGACCCCAGCTGCCAGCGCTATGGGAACAGGGACCTGGGTCTCCAGCCTCCTGCTTCCTGCAGCAGCACCTGAGCCCTGGCTGCTGCCTGCGGGAGGCAGCAGCTGTTGCAAGAGTGGAGCACAGAGCCCAGCTGCCCCCCTGCTGCCTTCTGCCTGCTCACTGCAGGCTCAGGTGAGGGGTGGGGCCGACTCCCTGACGCTGCATGTAATCCCAGGGGGACCCGTGCTCCCCAGATTTGTGTGCAGGGCTGAGGCAGGCATGGGATGTCTGCTGCAGGCTTGGGCTCTCCGCCCTGCTGCCCTCCTCCGAGGCCTCCGCAGCCCAGTGCACGTGACCCAGCACTGGAGGACAGAGCGGAGCCATGTGGGGAAGCTACTTGTCACTGTGAGCTCCATGCTGCTCTGGCAAGGCACCCCCTGTACATGCAATAGCAGCAAGGGACACAACCACTGCCCCCACTGCCTGCAGAGAGCTCTCTGAAAAATTGTTAAATCCACAGGTTTCTCCATTAAAAGGAGAAATCTGTGTTTCCCTAAGGTAAAGAAGGAAATCCATGTTTTTCTCTGTTTTCCCACAGGAAATGGAAAACACGGATCCCTGATGATCAGATACAAGCAGTGACCAGAACTCTTCTACCTGTACCTAGTTAAACAGTTGTGATCTCTTCTTTGGGCCTTGTTACACATTAATTTTAGGTGGCTCCTAGAGCTCTTAACCCCTAGATTGTCCATGCATTAACACCTTAAACTAGTTTTAAGCACACTTTAGGCAGCTTAAAGTTATACCAATTTAAAGCAGTTTTATCTCTCATCTGTGTTACCCAGAATACAGTGTCCCAACCCTCACCCTCCTGTTTTTTGTGGATAAACTTTCCCCGGAACTCTACTGCTCAAGGGGCAGTTGTGGCACCAAGACAACTTCTCCTCTTGCCCCTGGAGGTGGGACCTTCCTGCCCCCAGGGGTGTGCTCCCATGCAAACAGCCTGCAGTATACATGCCAGGTCACAGGGCTAGTCAGATCACAGGGAACGGATGAGTCCAGGAGTGGGGTACAGAGAAGGTCCAGGGAACAAAGTAGGCGGCCAGATTGGATCCCCATGAGCTGGGCCTTCCCTCCTGGGTAAGGGGCAATAGAAAAAGTGCCTTTCTTCACTTCTCCCACCTCCCAGCCACCCCAGGAAGAATGACCACCCCCCATTCCCAATCCCAAATCCCAATTTATTAAAACATGAGGCCTTTTTTAATTTACTTCCTCTTTATTGCTTTTTGAATTCTTTTTTTTTCTTTACTTTTTATTTTTTCCTTCAGGGGCTGTCTTCCTTCAATTCCCCACCCTTTCTCTACCCACAATTCCTTTCTACCTCCTATTTTATTATTAATCCCCATTCCATTAACTCTCCATTTTCCAGCTTCATGTTTCTGCCCCTCTCTGCCCCACAACCCATGTCTCCCCCCTCTCCCCCACTGAGACCAGAAACAGAAGCCTGTCCTGGCTCACCAGGCCTGTACTGGCAACTGTCAGCTGTAGCTCCAAATCAGACCTCTGTTCACCAGCCCTTCAGTGGCAAGTCTCTACTGTGCAGGTATGGGACAGTCAGAGAAGGTTTTTAGCTCTAAGGTGTGACTGCTCCGAACTCGAGCTAGCACTAACACCAATCAACATTTGAGCAGCTCAAAGTGCAAAGTGCTCAACCCCATTATCAGGGACTTTTTCACGAAAACTGATGCAAAATGTAAGTTGTCCACTTTTTTTGTAGAGTTTTTCACTGGGCATACATTACACTGTTGCATCACAGTTTGCCATCAGCTTTTAGATGGGATTGAAGTTGTTGTTAACCTTTAAAACTGCACAGGGTCTTAGAGTTATCTACTTAAGAGAGAGAACCAGTCTTCGCAAGTCATACTGTCAGAGAAGCGCTTAGCAGGAAT
>NW_005842181.1:892563-896672 GCF_000455745.1 Alligator sinensis | reverse complement strand
ATGATTATACTACAGCAGTGGTTCTCAACCTTTTTATATCCAAGGTACCCCTTGTTAGACTTGAGGCACCCTTTGGAGAATGCTAGCTCTTAGTTTCCTTTTTTTTTTTTTAACTATGGAAAAATAACAGCTATTTTTCTGTTGCACAGATCCCAGAAAGACCACAACACATGAGAATGTTTTGAACACTATGGATTCCTATTTGTAAATTCTGGGTGTATCTTGTGAATAATGTTTGCACATCTAACAGTGCTAACATTGCATGGCACCTTGGGCCACAATTAAAAGGATCTTAAGGCACTGCTATAGCACCCTGGTTGAGAGCTGCTGAGCCAGAGACCCTTTGGTTTAGAAAGGAAGGCACTTCTTGGGGAGATATGCTCCATATCAAGACCACAAACTTTGTAACTACTGCCTCCCTTGAACCAAAAATCCCTCCATTTTTTATCTTTACAATATGGTCTATTTTTTCAGTCTTTTTGAGAAACTTAAGAAAACATAGGACTAGAGTCTTCAGAGAAGACTGAATATCAGTTGTTTATCAGCATATTTGTTCCTGTATAGGTACCTGATTTTTGTTATTCAGGTTGTGCTTTTAAATTAGTCAGAATACAAAAGCACAGGATTAAGTATTTTTAATGTTATGTAAATAATAACTCAGTTCTGGCCTCATACTTAGTTGTAATGTGTTCCAGCCTAGCCACAGGGACACAGTTGTTACTGTGCAATCAGCCTCAGGCTACAATAACTTCCAAAGTCCTTTTAGGACAATAGATAAAATAGATGCAAATTATAGCTGGAACAAACCCAAATAGCAACAGAAATATGCCAGATTAAAAGTGATTTATGGAAATGATAATAGTAATGCGTGATAGAACTGATTGTATAACAAGATACACTTATTGGAAGACTCCCATCCCATTTAACCAGCCTGGCAGCATCCAATCAAATAAACAGAAATCATGTACTGGGAAAATACAAATTTAGCTAAAAGGCTACTGCAGCACCTGCTGCTCTGAATAATAAAGAAATCATTTGCTAACAAGTCCAGCTGTAGTCATTTTGCAAGGGGAAGTATCAAATAGAATCCAAAGACAAATCAAATCCTTGTGTGTGGGGTCTGCTGTCTGAGGACATTCATCTCTGTTACATAATGGGCTGTGGATAGTCTTAATCAGTATTCTTTCTACTAGATCACTTTGAGTAAATTTCTGATTACTATACCTTTTGCAGCCAGTGCTGGGCAAGGAGAGAGAAAGGTCTTAATTCAACAAGGTAAGCTACTTAAATGCAGACATAATGCTAAGTATGTGAGCATTCCTATTGAAACCACCGTACATATCTAAGACTCATTTCTGTAGAGAAGAATATTTAGGACACAGGAAAAAGAGAAGATTAAGATGAATAGAGAAAATAGGGGAGTAAGGGAAAGAAGGGAGAAGATTGTGGAGGTGGACTCCTAAGGAATACTTCAAAATTCTGAAGATAGCCCTGAAAGGGATTCCATATGTGTAAGTATGCAAATAAGTAAACCAAATAAAGCAGAAATGATGGTAAAGAGAAAAAACCAAAACTATGGACCCATCAATGAATCTAAACACTCATGTTGTGATTGGGTTTCCCCAAATATACACATGATCTTTGGCATGTACAAATACAGGTCAGTCGCATCTTACGCGGGGGTTACATTCTAAAGTCCACATGTAAGGTGAAAATCGCGTATAGTGAAATTGCGTATTATCATGCCAGTGGTGATTGCCTCTGCCTCCAAAACCTCCTGCCGCCACCACGGAGCCGTGCTTAGAGCTGTGCGGCCGGCAGCAGTGGCGCGGCGCGGGGTGCTGGTGGGAATGGGTGCTTGCCACCCACCACCACCATGCTGCCGCTGCCACCCGGCGGCTCGCCACACAGCTCCGGGCATGCATGCAAACTCAAGCCCTACCCCCCCCCTCACCCCATGTATAGTTGAATTTGCGCAAGTTAAATGCGCGTATGATGTGACTGACCTGTAATGTGTTTGAAATCCATTGTACTACTAGATTAGATAATTTACTAATAACCCAAAAAGTTTATTGTCACATAAAAGCTTTTTCTAACAATGAAAATGAATATGAAATAGTGAATCTAATGGCCTCAGGATCATTTTAATCCTTAACAGCACAATGATTCTGCAATGCCAGACAGTCCTTTAATATCATCTGTCACTTTCACAAAATAAAAATGAGTTTTCTGCCCAAGACTTTTACTTCCCTCTTCCCCATCAAATTACATTAGTTCTTAGTCATTTAAAACCCCCAAAATAAACATTTCAAATATGCTCAAATCTGCCAGTGGTATTCAAAAGTACCTGTCAAACACCAATCATTAACTCTAAGTAAATCACACCCACAAAGGAAGAAGAAAAATGATTAGCATATCTGTATAGCATGAACATGGCTCTTCTGGACATTTAATAAAAAGCCAGGAAATTCATTCAGCAGAGACAGGGGCTCAAAAATATCATTGTTATCTAATAAAACCTGGCATTTTGACAGGCTCACTTGACATCTGATGTTAATAAAACAGGTTTTATATTCTGTGGGCTTATATTCTATGGGGAAAAAATTAGCTGTAGAGTCCTAAAGCATCACACTGTCTGCAAATTGCATTTGATATATTTGGATGACTTTTCTTGTTGATTAACAGTTATGGAAGGGCAGCATTTTTAACTGTGCTTGGAAAAGGTCCTGGAAAACAAAGACTGGCACTCATGCTTGTAAATAATATTATTGATTAAATAATCTGCCAGGCCTTAATTTAAAGCTATACATACATAAAGCCAGTTCAAAAGGAGCAAGCTAGGATATCCATACAAAACGAAATCATCAGACCAGCAGTAGACACCTTTAATAAGATTGATGTAATTGTGCAAAATAAGACTTTGAACTAAATGCACTCTTTTCTTTTAAAAGTCTGTCACCTGAGGAAGAGATATTAGTGCTCTTTTTTATGCAATAGTCAAGTGGTTAAAGCACTTGACTATTCAAGAAGTGGGAGACTTGCATTAAATTAATTCTATAGTCCTCCAGAGTCAAACCTACATCTCCCATCTCTCAGGTGCTAAACACCAGGCTGCAGGCTGGGCTGCATGGAGGGACACCTACCATCTCTTTTAGTAAAGTGAGGCCACTTTGCAAAAAATGTTTCAAGATTCACAGGACTAGAGACAGAGTGAAAGAGAAGCGTGTATCTGTATAACCATGTGAATTTAATATTCACCTAGAAGTGCCAGAAGTTCTAGTTCTATTTCCTGCTTCCAGGCTTATTTCTGTATTTTGAATTAAACAGTACTTTGAGTAAAATTCAGAAACAATGCCTGAAGCAATGACCAGAATGTCAGAAATGCTGGGTATATCTACATGAGATGCTGACTACACAGTAGCCAAATAATAATGTGTAGTAGCGCATCACAGCACCAGCAGTGCTAGTATGCTGTGCAGTATTCTTAGGCTACTGTGCAGCAGCATCCATAGGCAGATTAATGAAGGGGAAGCTGGGCACAAACCCAGTGGCCCCTACCAATTTTGGGCCCTGGCCCCAGGATCCTTGTCAGCAGGGAAGTGAAAGCCACAGTTTTAAACGTGGTGCCCATCTTTGGCACCAAGTTTAAAACTGTGGCTTTCATATTTGCTTCCCTGGGAGCTGGAAGTGTGGCCCCTCCCCCAATGGGGCTGGGGGGAGGGGGAGCAGGACTTGGGCCGAGCTGGGAGAGCCGTGCTGCACCTGGGGGAGGGGGGTGGGCCAGGTGGCTATGCGTCTGAGGGGGAGGGGGCTGAACCAAGAGTGCCGTGCCTCACTGCACCTTTGCGGGAGGTGGTGCTGGGAGGGTCTTGGGGGCTAGAGTCCCCCCCAATCATCTTAGCCCCCTGCAGCTGAGCCATCCCTCCCAATGCCACCGCCCACCAGCAGAGACATGGTGTGGCACTCCCGGCCCGCAGCAGCTCCCTGCAGGTAAGTGTAATATGGGCCAAGTGGGGAGCGAGACTGAGCCGCAGGCAGCTTGCAGTGGGGAGGAGAGAGGGGAGAGGGCTGCCTTCGTGTGATTGAGAGTGTGGGGGGAGGTCTTGTGA
>NW_005842181.1:840196-892553 GCF_000455745.1 Alligator sinensis | reverse complement strand
AAGAGTGTGTGTGTGTGTTTGTGTGTGTGTGTGTGGGTCTGTCTGTGTGTGGGTCTGTGTGGGTCTCTGCGTGTGTGGATCTGTCTGTGTCTCTGTGTCTGTCTGTCTGTGTCGGCCTGTCTGTGGGGCCATGTCTGGATCTGTCTGTGCGTGGATCTGTGTGTGTGGGTGGGTCTCTATGTGTGCCTGTGTCTCTGAGTGTGGGTCTGTGTGTGTGTGTGTGTGTGTGTGTGTGTGTCTTTGTGTGTAGGCCTGTGTGGGTCTGTGTGTGTGTGGGTGGGTGGGTCTCTGTCTGTGTGTGTGCCTGTGTCCATGTGCAGAGAGTGAGAGTAGAGTGCACGCGCATATGTCTGCGTGCACCTGTGTGCGAGCATTAGGGGTGTGCAAAGTGGGCCCTATTCAATTTGGATTTGGATTCGGCCTGATCAGGGACAGTGATTCAATTTGTTAATTCAGATTACTGTCCCTGATTTGATTTGGCCAAATCCGAATCTGAAGATTTGATGCTGATTAGGAGAAGATTTGATGCTGATTAGTGATTTGGACATAGACACAGCTTCATCTTTAAATGTTTTTTCTACATACCTCAAGGTACCAGTGCAGCTTTTGAATGCTGCAATGCTGAAGCACATGGAGCATCCCACAGGAGTGCAGGGGGGCCCTCCACATGCTCAGCAGTGAAGTACTTCTGGTCCACTTTCGGGTCCACTGGGGAGCACACAAGCTGGGGGGCGGAGGGGTGCCCTGCATGCTCCTCAGCAGACCTGGAAGTGGACAGGAAGCACTTCTGGTCCCCTTCCAGGTCCGCCTGGGAGTGTGCAGTGCCCCCTCCCCGCTCGCCTCCCCTGGCAGATCCGGAAGTGGACCAGAAGTCCATTTCCGGGTCTGCTGCCGAGCACGCTGGGGAGCCCCCCCATGCTTCTATGGGACACTCCATGTGCCCCAGCAGTGGAGCATTCATGAGCCGCCTGCTACCTAGAGGTATGTAGAAAAAACATTTAAAGCTGTGTCTATGTCCGAATCTTTCCAAATCTCTCTGAATCAATTCGGAGGGTTCCAATTTGATTCGGAGAGCTTAAAGGGTCCTCTGATTAGATTTGGATTTGGAGATTCAGGCACCGAATCAGGCTGAATCTCTGCCGAATTGAATCAGGGACTGAAGCTTTGCACAGCCCTAGTGTGAATGTATGTTTGTGTACATTCAGCCATAGAGGAGGTGGGGAGCAGGGAGAAGAGGCAGGCATGTGCCCCCCAGCCTGGCGGGGTCCACCCAGCCTCCCCCACAGGCACTAGCAGTGGAAGGGGGCCTCCAATTTTGTGCTTACCCAGAGCCCCAGTACACCTTAATCTGCCTCTGGGAGGATCGCTTAAAAGATGTTCACTGGTGCTACTGCAGAGTAAGTCTGATTACTGAGTATTCATTTAGTACTTAATTATACAAATACTAAATTAAATGTGCAGTAACCACTGCACAGTAGCATCTTGTGTAGATGTGCCCGCTGATCCCAAATGTGTACCCAGCCATGGGATTATGGACTCATGCTCTTGCTCCTTCTCTTTGCTCCAAGAATCTTGACCCTGGGATCTTTCCTGGAAGCAGAAGTCTAATCTGCCACCATGAGCCAGGTGTCAGAAGCCAATGGGTCAGAAGCAGGGGCCCAGATTGGAGGCGCAAGCGAAGAGCTGGGCAAGTCTAGAAATAAAGACCAGGGCTGGAGTCAGGAACTATGAACTAACAGGCAGGGAAAAAGGATTCAGGCAAGGCCTAGGAGCTAGGCAAAGAGTCAACATCCTTGTTAAGAGCTTGCCGGACACTCAAAGGGCTACTGCTTATTATAGGACAGCCATTCCCATGCAGGTAACTTGGGTGGGTGTGGGGAGAAGGGGAGCTGCTAATTAGCCTGCCTGCTGCCCTGACTTCTGCTAGAAGGGTGCTCCCTCTAACCTAGACTAGTCTCTAGACTGCTGAGTATAATCACCCACATAAGGCAACTGAGATTCAGTCCACTGCATATAGATGAATGATGAAATGATTTTTAAGTACTTAAGACAGTTTTAATGGATCTCTAAATCACTTTTTCTTTTTTTACTCAAAACTCGTTGAGATATATGTTACTATCTGCATAACTCTAACCTGTATTCCATAATTTTTTCAAAACATAAGCCCAATAAAGGCTCTGGGAGAAGCCCTGGGAGTTTTCACTGAAGTTAAAAACATTTTAAAACTCTATCACTTCTTATCATTTTCCAGAGGCCCATTAAATTTTCATTTGAGAACATAAATAAAAAAAAGTGGACCCTTCTACAAATGATTTGGCAAAGGGTTTAATTTCAAGACTATACATGATTTCTTTGTTAAACTAGCTGAGTTATACAATTGCCTTCCCCTTCCTCATTTCTCTCTCACAGGATCCAGGTATGAGAGGATTTTTTAAATCTTGTATAACAAAAGAAAACCAATCTGAAGTTAATATTTTAGGCTGGGATTTTTCAAGTAGTCCAGGGAAGCTAAGTGCTCTACTCCCACTGAAATCCAAAGTTAAATAAGACTCTTTCAAAAATCTTATCTTTAAATGTCAAAATTCAACTCTAAATATCTATAAAATTGCAAGCTTTGCCTGAAGATATAAAAGCAGAATTAGTCACTATATAAGGAATTTCAGTACTAAGTTAGAAATGAAAAAAGAACAATTTGTTCCTTATAAATAAATATTTAAATGCATTCTCCTCTAATATAGTGTTTTTGATAGGTAAGTCAATAGACGAGTTCTATAAAAATATTTTCCCTCACTCCAAACAAGTTCTACCTCTATTTCTCTTCAATTCCACTAATGCAAAAGGAAAAATTGATTCCATTCTTTATCTTCTACCGATTACAACTTGGTATATGTTCAGGTACATTCAATTATGTACATATGCAACAGTATGTATGTATGGCACAACTGCCATATGCAAGGCTTTTAATAAACTATGTGCTGGTGTGGACAGCAGGACAACTAATGCATTCATCACTGACAGAAATCTGAGGGCACCAACAACTTGTAGTGCATCTACATGTGCAATTAATTTGAAGCAATAAACTCTTGGAGCAATTTGAGCCAGAGTAAACTACTCCCTGGTACTGCATCTACATGTGCACCCATGGCAGCTGCAATTTGAGAAGTTTATGTCAGGGCTGGAGGCATAGAGTGGGTCAGCCCCAAGTTCTGGATGGTGGTGGCAGGTGGTGGAGGGGCTGGGTGGGGCATGAGGGTGCTAAAACTGCAGAGTCATCTGACTAGACAGCAGGCAGGAGTCTGGCCCCCTGCTGGCTGTGGGGACCAGAAGCAATTTACATCCATGGTCAGTGTCTACATGTGCATTTAATTAAAGTTAATTACCCTGCCATAAGACCATACTGTCCCCAACAGTGCTATCTTATGGCAGCATTAACTAATTTACTATGGCCTAATAGTGTTGCATGTATAGACAGTAAAGCTTTACTCTACAGCTAATTAGTTTACTCTGCAGTTATGTGCACATATATACATGGCCCTGGTGTAGTTTATAATGTTTTTAGAGGAGTAATTGGCCAGTGCAATGTCCTGGGCTGCAGCAGCACCTGGAGGTTCACTCCTGTGGGTGTTGGGTGGGTGGGAAGGGGAATGGCACCTTTTTTTGCTGACAGATATCAAGAAGCCATTTAAACACCAATTTTTGGCAGCAAAAATGGAGATGACATGTCCTCCCTATGGAAATAGAGCTCTGGTCACTACACCATGTAGTGCCTATACTGTGGACTACCACTGCTGCTTTGCCCTCCCCACTGCTGGAGCCAGAGTCAGAGCCAGAGCTGGAACCACCATGGGGAAAATGTAGGATACAGGGGAGGAGAGGGGATGGAGGGTGAAGTGTTCCCAGCTCTATTTTAATACCCCCTGCCATGAAGCACTTAGGGCTTATGCCCCACTCACCTGAGGCTTATGCCCCATTCAGCACCCAGGGTTTATGCCCCACGCAGCACTCAGGGCTGATGCACCTGGGGTTTATGCCCCACTCACCCACCCATTGTTATACTACTGGAAGATTTCAAATAGATTTAATATAGAAA
The DNA here is from genome assembly GCF_000455745.1 of Alligator sinensis. Taxonomy (NCBI): domain Eukaryota; kingdom Metazoa; phylum Chordata; order Crocodylia; family Alligatoridae; genus Alligator; species Alligator sinensis. The sequence goes on along the minus strand of NW_005842181.1, from coordinate 888,463 downwards.
TTTATCTGAAAGAATTTTAGAATCCAAACAATTAAGTACCCTATGAATTGGCAGAAAAAAAAATTTCCAGTAAGTGAAGAAGAGTAATCATAAAACCTAAAAATATGAAATAAATTTTAACAATATTAAAACTGCAATCAGAAGATACTGAAGCACAAACAATTTTTAACAAAAACCAGCCATTTTAGTAATAATGTAATTTCTCATGATTAAGATGCAAAAAATTCCCAGATTAGTTAGCAGAATAGAGGTAAACTACCTCCCCTCAGTTGCTGATCATTCACTTCAGAAAGTTATAACTGCGGTGAATATGTCTAAGTTTTCAGAGGTAAGGATTCACCTTTAATATATCAGGAGCACTTACATACAGACACTATTAGAAGCATGAACAAAAAGTAACATCAACAGCAAACACTTTAGGAAGAGGTTTTATTAATCTCTTTCACTATAAGAGTCCTGTCAAAATTGCAATGCTTTTTTGTTTGACATGCTGCTTGGATGTGATATTTGATTTGGTGGTCAGTCTTGCAATGATTCTGCTTTTCAAGGCTGCTTTTTTTCCCCTCAAAATGGTAACACAGCACATTTTACTTAATGTTATTCCTCAAAGATCTTTGTAAATGCCTCTAATCTTGACCTATTTGACTGAGGTAAATGAATGAAGTTGCAAAGCTATAGGTGGACAGAGAAAGAAAAAATGCAGGGCTAACTATTTTATCCCCTAAATCTGAATCCAGTCAGTGCAAATTATATTTGAACCTAAAAACATTTTCAAAATGTTTCAATTATGCCATTTATTATAAAGGGTTTCTTTCTATTGTAAAGGGTAGTTTGAATATAGAGAAAATGTTTGGTGTGCCATATGTCTGCAGATGGGCTGATGATACCTTTGTCATTTTAACAAGGGAACATGTTATTCCTGTTGGCAACAGATCTACAAATTTCCAAGGAGGCTGAGACAGATGTATATATGACACAAATTGGAGATTGCAACTTGCCAGGATTCTTTTAACGAAACTTTTCCTTCAAAAAAGGCAAATTTATCTATACCAAAAAGTTCCACATAGAGAGACTTGTTTCGAATTGAAACACTTTTCAAAAAAAGGTTTGAAAATGATTAAATGCTCCAGATCCATTTTGAAATATGTAAATAAAAAATGTTGGTTTCTCCATTCAAAATAACTTTTCTTGTTTTAAAGTTTAGGTTGATCATAATACAAGTATGTATAAGTGTTGAAAGTAAAGCATTTATATTTACTTGAGCTGAACACTTTTTTAGACTTCTAAGTTTCAAAAAGTTTTGACTTTTGGACTCTTTGGCCTCATTCAGGATGGAAATTTTTTTCACAAAAATGTTCACAATTCAGAAAAAATATGGAAAAATGCACGTCCTCCCTCTATAAAAGTATAGGCCCTTACCACTTTAGAAGAGACTGAAGCATCTGAGCAGGTCTGATTCCATACAACAGAGGGCAGTGATGCACAAATCTCTCTCATAAGTCTCTCTCATTTCCTTACGTGGATGTGTGCATGCATGAACACATACATTCTTCTATGTACTCCCTCTCACAATTCTTTCTAATGTTTTGTTTATATAACAGATTTTGCTTGTGGATAATATTTTAAAATTTATTCTATAATTCACCATTTAGTATAGGTACCACTGAAATGATGTTATGGCTGTGATGATTCAGGAAATATGCAAGAGGCAAAGATTTTTGGGGGTGATATCTTTTATTGGCCCTGTATAATTGGGAGAGATCTCAAACAAGCTTTTATGCTCAAGGTATCCTTTCTCAGGTCAGAAAAAAGCAGACATAATGGGCATATCTACACATGCAGGCACATGTGCTTGCAGCAGCTCAAATAAGAGCAGTACAAATTTGTGCTGGGGATTTTTGCTTCAGGACATGTGCCTGGACATTCACTTTGGTGTGGGGCAAGTTGTGCTACTTGGGGCAAAATGACCCTGCCCAGGTCCTCCCAGATCTACAGCCAGGGGGACATTGTGCCTGCGGGTGGTCGCTGTTCACCACCCCACCACCAACACCACCAGCGGTGTCTGCAGGTGGTCTGCGATCCCCGCTGTCCGCCGCCGCCGCTATCGGTGGCATCTGCAGGTGGTCACCAACCCCTGGTCAGTGCTTGCCACCCCTGCTCCTCCACTGCCAACAGCGCTGGTAGCATCTGCAGGAGCTCCCGCTTACCGCCGCAGCACTCCCACCAGCGCCACAGAGCTCCTGCCGCTGCTGTACCCCGCTAGCTGCTGGGGGCACGTGTTGTTCATGCTGCAGCCCCTCCACCTCCACCTCCAGAACCTCCTCCTGAGGTTCTGGTTGAATTTCAGCCCCCACCTTTTTGTTTTTGGTCCCCCCGTCCATGGCCGCACCAAGTCTCGGGACCTCCTGGTCAACCTCCTCCTGGCCCTGGCCAAGTGTACCCTGTATTTGACCAGGAAGGAGGCTCTGGCAGGGAAGGTGCCTGGAAACTGCGGGGCCACTTTCCTCTCACTTGTCTGTGCACATTTTAGGGCAGAGCACTAGTGGGCAACGTCCACTGGCTCCTTGGATGCCTTTGATGACCAGTGGGTGCAGCCCGGGGGGGCTCTGCTCAATGTCCCCCTCTGGAGAACTTATTTTCACATTTTGATCCTTTGACCCCCACATCACTCCTATCCTGTTTTTGCTTTTGTTCTCCCAAGAAATTAGTTGTATCTTTCACCCTTTGGCCCCGCAAAGGGGCTATTAATTAGATGGGTGGGCCTTAAGGCCTGTGTTAATATGGAAGATACAAAAAGACAGAAGCCTCTGGGGCTCCATGGAGCTGTTGCCATGGGCATGTATGCGATGAGCTTTACTGACACCCAGGTCTCCTGCCCTTTCTGCCGGCAGAGGGAGACCCTAGTGCACATGACACTCGAGTGCACCAGACTGCAGCCCCTCTACCTCCACCTCTAGGACCTCCTCCTGAGGTCTTGGATGAACTTCACCCCCCACCTTTTTGTTTTTGGGCATCCCATCCGCAGCCCCACCAGGTTCTGTGACCCCCATGTCCACCTCCTCCTGGCCCTGGTCAAGTGGGCCCTCTACATGATCAGGAAGGAGACTCTGGCCGGGAAGGTGCCTGGGGACTGTGTGGGCGCATTCCAATCGCTGGTCCACACACATTTCCAAGCAGAGCACCACTGGGCGGTGTCCACTGCTCCTTAGACATCGTTAAGGACCAGTGGGCATGGCCCAGAGGGCTCTGCTCAGTGTCCCCCTCAGGAGCACTCATTTTCACATTTTGACCCTTTGACTCTTACATCACTCCTGTCCTGTTTTTTGCCTTTGTTGTCCCAAGAATTTGGTTGCATCGTTCATCCATTGGCCCCATACAGTAGGGGCTACTAGTTAGCTGGGTGGGCCTTAGGGCCCATGGTACTTGGATGACACCAACAGACACAAATAGACATCTGGGGCCAGGTCAATTGGTATTTGGGGACACTAGCCCCTTGTGTCAGCTGGACCACTGCAGCAGCCCTAACCTAGAGTTCCCTGCACCCTCTACCCACTGCAGCAGTCTGGCACTGAAGACTGCTGCCTGGCTGACTTGCTGCCACCTGTGACAGCATGCAGCCCCAAGGTTGCACCCCTGCCAGACCTGGATGGGGACTGCATGGCCACAGCAGAGGCATCTAAACTTCTGGGCCATCTGCCAGTGGGCTGTGGCTGCACAGTTGGCCTTTGTGTGGTACTGCTGCCATGTGTGCTGCTGCCCTGTCAGCTGGGCAGCTATTACCCAGAAGATGTTCTCAGAGTGGTGACCTGCTTTGAACTGTCAAAACATTTCCTCCTGGTCCTAAGTGGCCAGATCAGCCTGCAAACTCTCTGATAAAAAAATCCCAAATTCACTCTTTGAAATACCCCAAAATCCACATTCTTCCACAATTAAAAAAAAAGACCACTATAGGGTGCTGGATAACAAAATATACCGTTTAACTGAGCATCCCAAACAGGAGTCTTAGTCTGTTCGGGCTGCTGCCTGTCCTGCTGCATCTGGGGTGTTGTTGCCCCTCCCACCACATTGGTGCCCCTCCCACTGCATTGCTGCCCCTCCCGTGGGCCCTGTGGGCCCCAAGGGAATGGAAAGGGGACCCACACAGGCTGCTATGCCCCAGGCCTTTGGGGCTTGGCAGGGCAGGCTGCTTTCCCCCAGGCCGTGGGGGCTCCACGAAACCGGAAGTGCCATGGTGGGCTATTCTAATTTCACTTTTCCCTTACAAGTCGGCATGCCGGTTAACAGAGCATGCCAGGTGCTGGATAACTCAGCTTTTACTGTATGTGTGTGTGTGTGTGTGTGTGTGTGTGTGTGTGTGTGTAGAGAGACAGAGACAGAGAGACAGACAGAGACAGAGATCAGTTGGGCAATGTTTTATTGATATACTTACAATTTTAAAGAAATTTGGAAGCCTACCAGTGTCTGTATCATCATAATAAAATAAATTCTAAATATCTATATGTTTTGATGTTTGCTTTTGGTTTTCTTACCAAAGTACAATTAGAGCTCCCCCGACCTCTTCACTAACTAGAATGTGGGGAAAGCTGCCTCTGCAGCCACAGCTCCTGCCAGTAGGTCTCATCCTATCTAGCAGCTGGGAATGCTGGCTGTGTGATGGGGGATGTAGGGCAGGGGCAATGCGTAGGGGGTACATGGGGGTGCAGGTGCACCCCGTGAGAGTGTCGGTGCACCCTGTCAGGCCGTGCTCCCTGTTTAGCCAGCAAGTGGGGGGTAGGTGGGAGCACCAGTGCCCCCCCCCCGTGAGTGCCAGCCAGGGAGCGGGGCCACCAGCAAAAGAGGCGGTGACACTTCTGGAAGTGGCCACGGGGGTTCTGGAAGTGGGGCAACCACTTTTATGGTGAGTGAGATTGGCTGAGGGGGACCCTGTCCCCGGTCCGTGGGACTGGCCACCTGGGGAGCACCCGTCCCAGTCAACAGGATCAGCCGCTGGCAGACCACACCCCCAGTCGCTGACTGGTGTCAGAGGGGCACATGTCCCCCCTGACTCAAGAGGCACCAGACACCCATCATGTAGGGTTTGCAGGAGGGCAGTGTGAAGGAGTGTGGGAGGATGTGGGTGGGTGTGTGGGGGGCATGTGGGGTGGATGGGGTGTGTGGGTAGCTGCGGGGAGATTTTGGAGAGACTGTGGGTGTGAGGGGACTGTGTGGGGGGCTGCTCAGGAGGAGTGGGTCCCCTGCCCCCCACAGGGTGCAGCCCCCCACAGGGTCCACAGTCCCCTCACAGGGTGACAGATCCCCCCAGAGGGCCCACGGACCCACCAGCAGGTCCCACAGCCCCCCATGAGGGCCCACAACCCCTGCCACAGGACCACAGGTCCCTCCACAGGGCCACAGCCCCCCACTGCAGGGCCCACAGCTCACCCCCACAACAGCAGCAGCCATTGGCATTCAGGGCCCATTGCTGGCAAAGCCCCCTGTGGCATGGCACTGTGTCGGCTTGGTTCAGCACAGTGCCATGCACCTTCCAGCATCCCAGAGGCCACTCAGGCTGTCACACAGGGCCTGGCCCTGCTTGCAGAGGCTGTGCGTTGTGCCAGGCTGGGTCCTGCCTCCACAGGCCCCACGTGCCATCAGGTCAGTCCTGTTCCATGGAGGCAGGACCTGGTCTGGCATGACAAGCAGTTCCTGCATGTGAGGCCGTGCCCCGAGTGACAGCCCAAGCAGCCCAGGGCTGCCGGAAGGTGCACGGTGCCATGCCAAGCTGGGCCAGCCCCACGACAAGTGGCACAGGCAGTGCCAGGTCTGAGGCACCCAGCACTGTGCCACACTGCAAGAGGCTTTGCCAGCAGCAGGCCCTGAGCACTGATGGCCGCTGCTGTGGCAGGGGTGAGTTACAGGCCCTGTGAGGGTAAGCTGTGGGCCTTGCAGGGGACCCATGCCCCTGACTAGTCCCCCACCACTGGGACATGTGTTGCTGCAGGCTGTGCCTGCAGCTGGGCCATAGGCCAGCTGGCTGCTGCCACTGGCACCGCAGGAGGTGAGTGGGGGGCTGGTGTGTGGCAGCCCCTAGTCAAGCCCCACCGACACACCCACCCATGAACCCCCCCACACCCCCTCACCCACAGCGCCGTGCACCTTCCAGCAGCCCTGGACTGCTCAGGCTGTCACCCGAGGCTTGGCCCCACTCACAGGGACTGCATGTCATGCTGGGCTGGGTCCTGCCTCCATTGTCCCTGCACTGTCAGACCATTCCCAGTGGTCCATGATGTCCTGCAGCACAATGGAGAAGAAGCCATTGTGGCTTATATATTCTGATCTGCAGCGGTAGGATGTAGAGTGCCACTGATGGTTCTGATACAGTACAGTGATTTTCTATGGGCTGGCAAGGAGAAGGAATCACAGTGCCAGGACCTTCTGGAAGATATGGCTTATCTCCTGTATTGCAGACATGCTCATGCTGAAGTGGCTGTAGATTGGAGACTTGGAGATGGCCAACTTCCAGATGCTGATGGCAACATGCTTCTCCACAGTAAAGGGTGTCCTCTTACTGGTGCCTTGCTGCTCAAACAAGGGGGCCAGTTCAGCACAGGTCACCATGAAGCTAACACAACTCATCCTAAAGTTCTTTCACTACTGTTTAACATCCCACAACCCCAGGACTACTCACTTTCTAGGCCCAAAACCATCCCAGGCCCTAATAAATTCATAGATACTAGGCTGAGAAGGGACCTCAATAGATCATTGAGTCTGACCCCCTGCCTGTGGCAGAAAAAAGTGTTGGGGTCGTGTGACCCCAGCCAGGTGCTTGTCCAGTTTCTAATGGCAGAGGTCTGTCACAGCATGGACTCAGGGGCATTTTGATATGCCTCAAAAAGAGGGAGCCTGTACATCTGTACCATGCCAAAATGTTCCACATATGAAGTCCTTCATATTGGAATAGGATTTGTAAAACTTAAAAAGAATATCTGTCCATACTCCAAGTGATTTCTCTTTGATTTGGATTTTGTCTCCACTAATCCTTTATTATCAGTTTACTTTCATCTAGATTTACCCTGGAAGAAGCCTGACAGTCTTTTCCATAATGGTAAGAACATACACGTGGGGCTCTGGAGTCTGCATTTTTTGTGAGAGTTTGCACTGACTGCAATGAGTTTGCATTCATTAGGGGCAGTCCATGTCAGACCAACCTGATTGCCTTTTACGATCAGGTCACAAAAGCATTGGATGCAGGTGTCGCCGTGGATGTAGTCTTTCTGGACTTCAGCAAGGCCTTTGACACTGTCTCTCACCCCATCCTCATTAAAAAACTAGGCAACTGTGGCATCGATGCCTACATGGTCAGATGGATTGCTAATTGGCTGAAGGGTCGTACTCAGAGGGTGGTGGTGGACGGGTAATATTCGACCTGGGGGGAAGTGGGCAGCGGAGTCCCCCAGGGCTCGGTCCTTGGGCCCGGACTGTTCAATTTCTTTATCAGCGATTTGGACGATGGGGTGAAAAGCAACCTGTTCAAATTTGCTGATGATACCAAAATCTGGGGTGAGGTGGGCATGCTAGTAGTGAGGGAAAGACTGCAGAAAGACCTGGATAGGTTGCAAGGGTGGGCTGACAAAAACAGGATGCGTTTCAATACGAACAAGTGCAGGGTGCTGCACTTGGGCAGTAGTAACCAGCAGCACACTTATAAGATGGGAAACTCCCTTCTTGAGAGCACGGAGGCAAAAAGGGATCTTGGAGTCATCATTGACTCCAAGATGAACATGGGCCGACAATGAGAGGTCATGGTCGGCAGGGCTAACCGGACCCTATCGTGCATCCACAGGTGCATCTCAACTAGGGCCAAGGAGGTGATCCTCCCCCTCTACGCAACACTGGTCAGGCCACAGCTGGAATACTGTGTCCAGTTCTGGGAGCCCCACTTCAAGAGGGATATGGACAACATTGAGAGGGTCTAGAGGAGGGCCACCCGCATGATCCGGGCACAGCAGGGCAGACCCTACAATGAGAGGCTATGGGACCTGAACCTGTTCAGCCTTAACAAGGGAAGGCTGAGGGGGGACCTTGTGACCATCTATAAACTCACTAGGGGGGGACCAGAAGGGTTTGGGGGAGACCTTGTTTCCCCCAGCGCCCCCCGGGATAACAAGAAATAACGGTCACAAGTTGTTGGAGAGTAGGTTCAGATTAGACATCCGTAGGAACTACTTCACAGTTAGGGCGGCTAGGATCTGGAACCAACTTCCAAGGGAAGTGGTGCTGCCTCCTACTCTGGGGGTCTTTAAGAAGCGGCTCGATGCCTACCTGGCTGGGGTCACTTGAACCCAGTTTCTCTCCTGCCCAGGCAGGGGGTCAGACTTGAAGATCTACAAGGTCCCTTCCGACCCTACTTCTATGATTCTATGATTCTATGACTGCAAAGCTTCACGTTTACATTCAGGTGATCTATTTTCCCTCTGATCTAATCTAAGAAACAACTTTCAAACCTGCTAACATGGGTAGGCAACACTCACATGAGAGTAAGACCTCAGTCTGATGCAGTGATGAAACTCTTATCCCAGTGAAACAAATTTCCCTAGGCTGTGATTATGTTAAATAAAATACAAAAGTTCTCAGTCACCTAGGAAACTGCAGGAAGTCCTGCCACTGATTCAGATAACATGGCTTCTTCTTTCAAGGAACCAAGTTTAAGTGGCTCTACTGAGCTGTTCTGACCTTGTTTATCCTATTAGAAATGATAAATCATTCTATCCTGGATGCTGAAACAGGCCACTAACAAAATTAATTCCATATAAATCATTAAATACATCTGAGTTTCACCATCTAACCTAAATTTTAACCTGTAGAGATATTTCTAAAATCTAGTGTTATATTTAGAAGGTAACTGTCTCTCATCACCTATTCATCACTTAGTAAAATGCGTCTCCTTAAAACTTCTGTAAAATTAACAATCTGCAGGTATTGCTATAGATGTGAGGCAAAATGTCTCTGTAGATTCCAATTAATGTTTCAGTTGTACTGAATACTGGAAGAAAAACATGTAATGCCCAGTCACAAAAATTAGTGACACTACAGGCTGCCCTATACTGCTTGATGAGGCAAGGAAGCAAGCATATGAAAACATTTTCTCCTTGTGTGTAGAACACAACAGGGTCTCTTCACAAAGGGGGACCAACATACAAGCACAATGAACTCTGATTTAATGTAATAATCAAGTTGATCAAGCTCCCTAGAACAAGTGCAAGTGCTTTCTGGCAACAGGCCAAAACATTTTTCTACAAGAGCATCAATGTCTGCCTATGGTGCATTGACCTTGGATAGAAGAAGCCATTTAGCAAAAGATGCGCTTCCCCCCTGCCCCCATCCCACCCCCAGTGTACCTGTAGAGGCAAGATTTGTGGTTGTTTGTATCATTTTTAAGACTGGTCTGATATTTCTCTATTGAAAACCCACTGGAAAAACCAGGCAATTTCTGTTTAATGTCTTTGATAGCCTTTATGGGTTCCTATTTGTTTAAGTTTGTAATAATGCCATATTTTAAAGAAACAATCTTTTCCATGTCTATTTTTGCATATGACATGTCTCTTTTGTAGCTCTGTCTTCTTAATGAAGAATTAAATGTCTTTTAGCAACAGAAACATCACATACCTAGTTTAATATGAAATTAAACTATCTTTCTAGTCCATAAATTCAAAGTGAATTCATTACAAGCTGTTTCAGAAACTGTTCTGCAGCTGGAAGTTCTGGTGCAGTCCAAAAGAAAATGAGCATTGAATTATGATGTACAGTATGAAGTATTTTACAGTGTTTGCTTCCTAAAAAATCCTCTCTGCCTCTATATGTAAAAAACAGTGAATTTTTACAATCACTTAAAGTTAATATTTTGACATTTAAAATATTTCTCAGTGTAGCAAAATCCATTATTAGCAATGAAGGCCGTTGAATCATAGGTGCTTCAAGTTGCAAACCAGGTGCAATTCAGTTTATATTTCTAAGCAATGCTATCTATGATTTTTGATTAAGGCAAAAGATAATATCCTACAAGCTACTCAGGACAGCATCTTAGAGAATATGTGTATTTATGGCATAAAGGGTACTAAGAACCTCTATACATAGCTGGGACATATTAGGCACGTCTACATGAGATGCTTTACTGCACAGTAGAGCTAATTACTTCATGATAAGCACCACCATCTACATGGGCTGACTCTTACTGCACAGTAATTTACTCTACTTGGCAGTGAAATTGGTACTTGCGAATGCTTCTATTGCTCAATCAGGGTATGGGGCTGAAAAAAATCTGTGGGGCTGGGACCTGCCCCTGATGAGGACAGTTCCCAGACAGCCCTGGGCTGTGCAGGGAAGTCTGCATGTGCAGCTGGGAGGTGGCTGGGGACTGTCCCATTTTGGGAAGTCCCCGGCCAGCTCTGGGCTGCACATGCAGATTTCCCTGTGCAGCCTGGAGCTGGCCAGGAACTGTCCCAGTCAGAGGCATGTCCCAGCCCCACAGATTTTTTTCAGCCCCATGACCTGATTCGGCAATAGAAGCATGGGGCTTGGAAAGAGCTGTGGGGGAGGCGTTAGGTCCCCGCCCCCTACCCCAATCCACCCATGGGACAGCTAGCAAATGAGCCCTTGGATGGGTGGGGAATCCACACCCAGCTGTATCCTGTCCTTGTGCTCTAGGCCAGCCCCTGAGTTAGCACCCAGAGGGAGCCTAGAGCTCCCCCTGGATGCTGCAGGGGGCTGGTGTAGGGCTGAAGGGGGCAGTAGCAGACTGCTGCCAGGAGCAGTAAATCTGCTCCCGAATCCCTACATGCATAGAAGCCTGCCCAGGGTGGGTCTACTTTAGAGTAATTTATTCTAGAGTAAACCCACCCCACAGCATTTGCTCATGTAGGCGTACCCATTATGGATTAGATTCAGGAAAGGTCTAAAAGACATACTTAACAAGAGCCACTTGCATGCTTCATATAAAGTGTGTCCTTAGATATCATGCCAAATATGGGTCATTTTTGTATCCCTACATTATTATTGTCCCAGGGACACAGGGTGGACTAAGGGGGAAGCCTTGTCCAGAGGCAGACCCCAGTTGAAAGTAAAAGAAGGAAAAACCCTACCTGTTGCAGGGGTCCAGAGAAGCAAGGAGGCCCAGGGAAAACAGCCCAAGCAGTCTATCAGCCGCGCCTATCTCCAGCTGGAGCCGGGTGACGTCATGAAGAGATGTCACCCGGTGAAGATAAAAACCGGCCCCATGAGTGCAGGAAAAAGGACGCCAAGTGCTGGAGGAGCAGAGGGGAATCTCTGAGTGGAGCGTGGCCAGCCACTGCAGCCAGCAGCAGCAGCAGCAGTGGGAGATACGGAAGATCTCCGCACCAGGGAAGACTGGCGGAGATCAAAGGGGCCGGCAGCTAATCCAGCAGTGGCAATGGCCGCTGGTGCTGCGGGGAATCCCTGCAGTGGGGAAGACCGGCAGGGAGGCAGGCAGGGGCAGTGAGAAGAGCCGGTGAGGGAGCTCCAGCCAGAGGCGGCGGGTGCCGTGACCCTAGGGAAGAGGCGGATCCCAGAGGGGATAAGAGAGACCCCAGCCAGGGTGAAGGCGTGGGCCCCAACCAGGGGATGCGTTAGCCATGGGGCATTAGGGGCGAAGGGAGCACAGGACTCTCCCCGTGGTTGCCCCTCTTTTCTTTGTTTCTCCTCTTTGTCTCTTTCTTCTTGCGCTTCTTGTCGTTATTCCTTTTTTCTTTTCACGTTGGGTTGTTCCCATGGCGTGGGGCTTTTCTAGTGTTAAGTGTTCTGTTCATTCTTTTCTTTCTTAGTTAGATCTTTTTTGTTCACTGCCTAGAGCAGGGTAGCCTAGCACACTATACCAGGTTCAGGGAATTAGAGACCCCATTTGGAGACAGAAAACCACATGAAAATGCGGCAACAACCAACAGCATCCATCATGGAACGTGCAGGGTGTTGAGAGGGATAGCACCGAAGGCAGAGTGTCACCAGACCCTCTGGCTCTTGCTAGAGCCCAAGGCACCTGTCTGTGAAGGAGGACATGTGGGAACCAAGGAAGACATCAAGAGGGGCCAGTAGCAAAAGATCCTGAGGCTCATCTTGTAGGTTGGTGTATGGCCGGGGTGTAGGGGAGGTTGGAACCCCATAGGCATCTGCCAAGACACGTGACAACTCTGGAGGCATCCTCCGAGGGGACCCCCTCCACTGAAGAACCATCCAAAGTCATGGCAGGCGAGTTTGGGGGCTACCCAGATGGTCATCGAGGAGCCCTCCGGGGTCTACATGAGGGTCCTAGGCAAGCAAGACCGGTTGCCTGGGCAAAGGCAGCGTGGAATCAGATCATCAAGCGGAGACGAGCACATACATAAAACACATGATTTTTTTAGGATAAAAGTTGAATGGGTCAAGGGCATCTTAGTACATATTAGTAATATATATTTAATAAGTTTTTATAATACATGCTAAGATCAGCTTTGATTTTGATGGCAAATAAGCTATTTTGTATAATAAAGTATACAAAGGGGAAAGACTTTCACGTCAGGGTGTGTTTTGGATGAAGACAATGTAAATCAACATAATTTCAAAATTGCCTAATTTATGACTTAGGTCTTTGAAGGTGCAATTATGCAATATCACACACATTTGAGGATGGTAAAATAATGGAAAAAAATATGCCACATATTCCAATTTATAATGTCTAGCAGACAAGGATGTCTTAGTGTGATATCTTTTATTGGACCAAACGCATAGTTAGACAAGCCAGTGACGTGACTGCAGGGGAGGAGGCAATAGGGGCAATTGTCCCACGCATCACCTTTTGGGGAGGGGGGGAGTAAAAAAAGAAAAGCAGCTACATTCATAGAATAATAGAGAAGTAGGGATGAATGGGACCTCCAGATGTCATCTAGTCCAACCGCCAAACTTCTGAATGTAAGACATTCTTGTACAGTGTGCTGTGCTGCTCAGACCTGATGAAAAGTGTTTTGCATTCAAAGGTTTGACTAACTCTATCCCAGTTGTTCCAGAAAAGACTATCACCCTAAGAAATCCTTGCCATCACAACTACAACATCACTCTAACTCTACCAATTTACAATATACCATCTGTGCAGAAATATAGTGTTGTCAAAAGCTTCTGGAAGGGTCAGGAGACGTGGAATGATCTGTTTAAAGCTGCTTAAGAGATTTGAACATTTTGGGAATTAGGTATTTTATGGTATTTCAAAAGGTATTCCTGATTCTGCTGGCAGCAAGCCACCAAGTAAACTTCAGCAAGTCCCTGAGGGACTAACACAATGAAATGAACTGCAGCCCTTCAGCTGACATTAAAGGGATTAGGATTGTCTTTTAGAACCCGAAGCATATCAGTCCCTACCGAGACATTAGGTAACATGCAAGATCTCTTTGATCCCTTGATCCCTTTGGACTACACATTTCTTTATTTGTATACTGGGAATACATAGTACTTATACACACTTGCAAAGTCATTAGAGATCCTCAAATGAAAAACATGACACACATGAAAAAATAGTTGCATCTTTATCACTAATTATTGTTTCTTTAGATTTAAATAACAGCTAAAATCACTTATATGAAAAACTCTAGGCATCTGAAATTTCTGTATCATAACCAATACCTCAAACGTATGTGTGATATTTGTGATGAACTATCTATTTACCAACACTCCCCTTCCTTCACAAACACAGGCTGATCTTATAAATCAGATTTTATATGAATTGTCCATAGAGCACTCTCCTTCCTCCCCCCCACACTCTTCTTCAAGCCCATTTTAACATATTAACTATTCTCTCAAGTATTACTTTAGGCAAATAGGACACACTTTTACTTCTCAAATCAGGATAAAAATATTGCGGTTCTTCAGAGGGCTTTTAAAAATTGGCATGTATCACACCTCAGATATAGGGGAGTGCCAAAACAAATGTATTCATCCCATAGTCACACTTCTCCATACCTTTTATTCCATGGGGATGAAGCCATGTGATCGCCTGATTTTATGTCCCTCTGCAATGCAGACAAACATATCGTTTCTTTCCTTTTTTTTAAAGGAGGCAGAATGCCCTTCCTAAGACTGATTCAAGGATCCTTTAATTGAAAACACCACTATTTCCCTGCAGCATTACTAGTGTAGGCAGCCAAAGGAGATTTCAGAGCAAAATTTAAGTTTATTTATGTGCAAGTAAATGACAAAGTTTTATGACAGGACTGATACTGTTCAAAGGTATATTAGTGATTACAGTAAAATGCTCAGAAGGAACAATGAAGCATTTTATCACCATCTTGCATGTCTTGTTGCCTTTAATCATATTGTGAAACAAATAGCTCCCTTCTGTTCTCCTTCTCATAACTCAGCAAAATGGTCAGTGCCTAAGATTTGTTTTAGCAGTTAAATTTAAGGCACAATTGCTCTTCAGCTTGCTTGAGAAGTGGTTATTAGAATAAAAGTTGCAGAGATTCAGCTATTGTTACAGCAGTAGAGTTCTGATTTACTCCAGCTAAAAATACTAACCCAATAAACTTCAAAAGCAGAAATGTTGCTGTCAATTCCTTCCACATATGTCCTACAGTAAAGGCCACCACTTTTGTAAACTGTTCCATACTTCAGTTAGTGTTACTGAGGAAATGGCAATGATCAGAAGTTAAGATTCATAGTACAGCATTTGCAGTCAGGAAATGCCTACTTTATTCAGGAGAGAAAAGGGGCATAATGCATCCCACGTATGACTTCCACAAGGCACCACTTTTAGACAGATGTAAATTAAAGTTGAACTGACTCAAGACTAAGGACAAGTCCAGATAAGTGCTGCACATGCAGGCATTCTCCACGCTGCTAATTTGTAGCATGGGGGGGAGGGGGGGGTTAATACCAGGAGATGCTGGTGCCAAAGAAACCTGTGCAAAGTGGGGCAGCGCATGTGGCAGCAGTGTGAGGCACCCAAAACGGGAGCCTGGCTTACCATGGTCTGGCTGATGTCCAGGCTCCCTGCTGCCAAGTCACTGCTGTTGGAGTTCCAGGAGGCCCCCAGGACCACAGATAAGATTGCTGGGGCCAGTCCAGGTGCTGGCCCCAGCCTCCCCACCCAGGACAACTTGCCGCCCTAGAGCGTATGTGCATGGGCATTCCCCAGGGACAAGTAGCAGCAGCACAACTATGTGCCACTATTTGTCCCTGGGAAAACACATGTGCGCACTCATCTGGACACATCCTAAAAGATAACTTTAGTATACAAGAAAAATGCTTAATTTACATTTTTCTGACAGGAAAAAAAATAGCAACATCATAATTTTGTCACAGAAAATGCAGGAACCACATTGTCCAGGAAAAAAAAAATCAGTAAACATTTCTGGATCAACTCCACAAAAATCTTGTTCTTTATTTATTGCCCAGGTATTTTTCCTATCATTGTGAGATTTAGTGTTTAGAAATGTGTCTTGTTTCACTATCTTTCAGTATAGATTTACTGTAATAATGAATGTCTGCCCTCCTTGCAATAAAGGCACCTAGGGAGGGTACAGGTAAAGGACAATAAATTCATATTTGCCTTGTGTACTGAGGCCAGGCCAGAACCCTGGACCCAGCCGGTCCCAATAAAGAGATCAGGGCAAGTCATCTTCAGAACTAGCACCACCTAGGACTGGACACAGTCATGGGTAAACTGGGAGGCTGCCTGGGGTACAGACAGAAAGGGGGCCCACAAAAGGTAATTTTTATTATTATTATTATTATCGTTATCTCTGGCGAAGGGGGACCCAATACTAAAAGTTTGCCCGGAGCCGCCAGGAGTTTAAGTACAGTGCTGGCACCACCTACAGCAACCTTAGAGCACTGCCCTGGTCCCAGCTGGGCTGAATGAGGCAATAAGTGCAGCCAATCCCCGAAAGCAGGGGTAGGCAAAATACAGCCTCCCCACCCCACCCCTGCCCCCCCCCCAGCCATTTTCCTACCTTCCTGCCCCAGTACCACATGCCTCCTGGCTGCATTTCTGGACCATGCGAGCACGGGGCCGTGTGTGTGTGGGTATGTGTGTGTGCGTGTGTAGGGAGGGGCTCTGTGTATGTGTGTTCGTAGGGTGAGTCCCACACACACACCCCACTATACACATGCACCCACACCCTCCCTTGCACTCCCATACACGCAGACCCCACCCCCTACCCCTCACATACCTCAGCCACCATTCCCTGCACACAACCCCCCACAAACTCCATACCACCCACCCCACACATATCCACATACACACCCACATGCTCCCTCATCCCACACCCACACCCTCCACACCTATCCACCCCCCACAGGCACACCCACAATCCCACACACCCCACATACCCACAGTCCCCCGCAAACCTATACCCTCCACAATATACAAAAGTAAGACTTCATTTTAAGCTATTATATACAATCTATGTACACTACACAAACACATATAAACTAGGACAAAAATATTTTTTTAAATCAAATTAATGTTGTAGATGTTTGATTTTAAGAATATAATTTGGTATTTTTCTGGTTTCAAAATGGCAAAACCCCTTGCTGAAAGGAATACTTCCAGGGGCAAGGGGAGGGACTTCTAGTGGCAAATGTCAGGGGTTAGGAGGTAGGATTTCCAGTCACAAGATTGCAACCAGGGGGCGGGGCACCTGTCAAGGGACAGGGCTACCCATATGGCCCTCGACAGCTTGCCAGAACTGGGTAAGTGGCCTCTGCCCAAAATAATTTCCTGCCCCTGCTCTACAGCTACAGCCAGCAGGCCCAACCCACTCCAGCCCTTAAAAGCCAGGCCCAGCGTGCAATCTCTTCATCTGGGAAAAGACTAGTTCTTACTCCTGACTGACTGTGTTGATCTTCTGGTTTTGACTCCTAACTCTGACTATGGATTCTAACTCCAATAAGACCCTGTAATTCCCTGTAATTCCAGTAAGACCCTGTAATTCTCTGATTCTGGTTCCCTACTCCTAACTCTGGTTTGACCTTGGCTCTGGTTCTTGATAGTGGTTAACCCTTGTCTTACCTTGTCTCTGGCTTTAGACCCTGGTTTGTTCCAACCTCAGCTACAGCTCCCAAATGAAGTCCTGACACCAGACCCCACCAAACCCCACTCCCTGGTTCCCTGGGGAAACTAAACTGCCTCAGGTGTCTTATCAGTAGGCAATAATGCCCCTCTCCTCATTTCCTACAGCTTAAATGAAATAATTTGAATTCATTCTAAACTTGACTGATCCTACATAGTAGGTGCATCTACACAAAATGCAAACTCTACAGTAGAGTGCCAGGCAAAACCCATGTTCATATGTCATTACGTAGTAGTATTAGGCTACTGTGCAGTTAGCATCAGTAAAAACCATGCGGCGGCACTACTGAGCAGTAGCAACAGTCACTACACATTGATTTAGTACTTGGTTATGCAAATACTAAACTTAATGTGCACTAATTATGGCACATTAATGAATGTGTAGATGCATTCAATACATCTTGAATTTGTATTGGCTTTCTTTGCTAATATTGATGCAACATGCCAGACAATAACATCAACTTCCAAACTCTGGAATTATTTGGATACAGTTGCTAATAGAGAAAAAGGGGTTGATGCCAAATTGTTTTTTCCAATCGACAGACATCTCAGTTAAATGCATATGTTTGGTATCTAAACTGCCTCCATGCAAACAGTAGATGTTTGTAATACATTTCAATACACTGATACTTTCAATAGGTTAAAAACAGAATTTGATTGATGTGGCATATTTACTGTAATCTCAAACAAGTGAGTTTTCAAGAAACAGCTGGCTCTGGGGACCTAGTGAGGTGTCTGAGCCCTGAATTCCTGAAGCTGGCCAATGATCAGCTGATTGCTGGCAGATCAGGACTGCCTGGGGCTTGAGTCCAGCTGAAAAACAGCAGATCAGTTCAAGCCCCAGGCCTATCTCAATCTCATATCAACTGGCAGGATTTGAGTCCTGGGGCAGTTCCTGCCAGCTGATGATCAACTGAATGGGGTGGCCTTAGGGCTTGAGCCCTGGGCCTGCCCCAATCTACCATCAGCCTGCAGGGACTGTCTCATGGCTCAAGCCCCAGAGCTGTCCTGCTAGCCAGCAGTCAGATGATTGGGATGAACCCAGTGTTTGAGCCCTGAGACTGCCCCAATCTGCCATTGGCTGGCAGGGACCAGCCCAGAGCTTAAGCCCCCAGGCAGCCCTTGCCAGCTGACATTGGGACTGCTTTGGGGCTTGAGTCCTGGAATTCAAGCCCTAGGAGTGGTCCCTACCAGCCATAAATCAGCTTATCAGGACAGCCCTGGGGTTCAAGCTCTGGGGCCACCCTGATCTGCTACCAGCCGGCAGGGACTGCCTCACCATCCCTGCCAGCCAACGATCAGTTGATTTGGATTGCTCTGGATCTGAATTTCTGGGACAGACCCTGAATGCCATGCCACATGTTCAAGTTATGACACCATACCAACTAGTTACAAAGATGTTACATTTTTTTTGAGTAATAGCTTTATGGTTGGTTTGTGATTTTTATGGTGCTACAAATTCTGTGAACATGTGGCCAATAGCTATTTCTGGCACAATTAACAGCTTAATTGTGCCATACAACATTTACCAGGGGCCTTTGTGTACCTAAATGGCAATTTTCTAGCTACATAAGTGACTAGAAACAGCTTGAAATCTAACATCCCCTGCAGTGTGGATACATAAGCATGTACAGTAGGCTACTTACTGGTTAGACACCTATGTGGCTATGCAATCACACCCATTCTGGATCTACACTTGCATCTACATCACAAAAACATAGCAGGCTGGAGAGCCATGACACTGGAGGAGAAGAGCCTTCACATGTTTAGCTCCAGTAGCTGGGTGGCTAAAACTTGTCCAGGAAGCCAGAGCCCTGGGGCTTGAGGCCCCCTTAGCCTAAAGGGTTTTTGACCCTGCTTTATTCTGATTTCCTAGTGCAGTCCTTTAACTTCCAGTCCAAAAGTTAGATATTACCAGTGTCCTTGCTAGTCCTCTTTTTGTAGTTGGCCTTCTGGGTAGCCAAGAGGAGATCTGTGGGGCAAGGAGGAACAGAGTAGGCTTGTTGAGCTGGATGCTGGCCTGGAAAGAACAGAGCCTGGGTCCCTGCTCCCAATGGGGTAGAAACGTTGTTACTGAATCATTCTTCATCTAGTTTAGCTAATTAATATTAAATGGAAGGTGCAGTGGTTCAGCTTCAAAAATCATGAGACATGCCTGTAGTATGGTATAGTGATTAAAGCACCATGCTAGGAAATCAGAAATGTAAGTTTAAACTCCTTCCAGGTGAGGTCTCTGGCTTCCTGGATGACTGCCCTAACCATTCAGCTCTTGGGACTAAAACATGATAAATGTTTTTTCCCTGCACCTTTTTGTGTTTTTTCTGGAACTTACTCAGGTATACATATACCTAGCCTGTGTGTAGCCTACTAAGCATGTTCAAGCATCCACAATACAATAGAAACAGAATCACAAACTATGTGTAAGTGGCAAAACACCATGTACAGAGCTAGAAAATTGTCATTTAGATTCAAAGAAGGAAAGAATCCCACTTATAATCTGCAATTATAATTAATCCCAATAAAAATTCTATTAACCTGTGTCTTAGGGTTTAAACTAATCTCTGACTGCAAAAAATCAAAATGAGCCCTTGGGGAAAGCAGTTTATTCCACACATGCCTACTGCACAATTCTTATGCCATCCACTGTAGCATCTGGATCTGGCCACTATTGGAAAAAAGCTACTATTCTGATCCAGTGTAGAAACTTGGGATAGAACAGTTGTATGCACAAATGCAGATGGGAATGGCTGGCTAGGTTATACTATAGAAAAGGACCTGAGGGTCACAGTGGTCCATAAACTGAATATGAGCCAACTGTGTGCTGTTTTAAAAAAAAGCCAATAGCATACTGGACTGTATTAACAGAAGAATTGCTTGCAAATCAAGACAAGTGAATCTTCTGCTCTATTCAGCACTGGCAAAGCCTCACCTACATTACTGTGTCCAGTTCTGGTTCAAGAAAGATGTGGACAAAATAGAAAGAATCTAGAAGAAAGTGACAAAAATGGGAAATATTACTTATGAGACAAAGCTGAAAGAACTAGGATTATTTAGTCTGAAGAAGAAAAGATTGAGGGGGGATCTGATAACAGTATTGTGAAAGGTGGTTATACAGTAAAAGGTGATAGACTATTTCTTCTCTGCAGTTGCAGGGAATAAGGCAAGGAGCAATGGTCTTAAATTGCAGCAAGGGAAATTCAGGTTGGAGACCAGGAAGAATTTTCTCACTGTGAAGGTGGTTAAATATTGGAACAGGCTACCCAGAGAGGTTGTGGAAGCCCCATCCTTGGAAGTTTTTAAGAGCAAATTGGACAGACACTTGACTGATATGATCCTGTCTTGAGCAAGACAAGAAGACTTTGTGAGATCCCTTCCAACCCTGCTATGCTATGATTCTACAAATTCCTGAATTCCTAAGAATGTCTGATAAATGTAGAAAATGGCAAAAGAAAAGTCTACAATAAAAGCAAAGAGGTGAAAGGGGCCTCAAGGGTCACTGAGTCCATCGCTCCTCAGAAGATTGCACTATTCCTCATGTATAGACAAATATATATTTATCCTTTTCTTGAAAACTTCCAATGAAGGAGATTCCATGACTTTCCTAGGCAGCCTGTTCCATTTCCCTGCAGTTCTCAGAGTTAAGAAGTTGTTTTTTTTCTGAGATTTAATCTAAATTTGCTTTACAGAAGTTTATACTCATTGCCTCATGTCCCACCTTCTATTGCAAGAGAAAATAATTGTTCTCAGTCTTCTCTATGGCAACCTTTCAAATATTTAAAAACTACTATCATATCTGTCCCTCCTCCCCTTAATCTCCTTTTCTCTGGACTAAATATACATAGCTTTCTCAACTTTTCCACATATGGTGTGCTTTCTGTGCTCTTTATTGTTGTTGCTTGTCTCTGGATCCTCTCCATTTTCTTGATGTCCTTAAAATATGCAACTCAGAGCTGCATGCAATACTCCAGCAATCGTTACAATCACTGTCTGTTTCGCATACAATACTTCCTTGAAGGTTGGCCAAAACTGCATTCTTTTTTAATTTGTTTTTGTTTTTGTTGGGTTTTTTTGCAACAGCATTGCATTGCTTATTCATATTGAGCTTGTGATCTGACCTAGCCCCTACATCCCTCTTGGCACTGCTATTGCCAAGCCAGTTATCCTCATTTTGTATATTTTCTTTTCTAGGTGCAGCACTTTATATTTGTCTTTGCTGAATTTTATTTTGTTGTCTATAATCTAGTTCCCTGATTTATCAAGATTCATTTGAATTCTACTCCTATCTTCCAAAGTTTCTGCATTGCCTCCCAGTATTGTATCATATGCTAGCTTTATCTGTAAGCTCTCTACCCTTGCTCTGAACTCATAAAAAGCAGCACCTGAAGAGATCCCCTTCTAAACCTCACCTCTTAAGAACTCCTGTCATTCTTACACTGATCCATTTATAGTGATGTAATTCCTAAATGTAATTCTAGCTAGCCCCTATTTCTCCACTTGATATTCTTTACTTATAAGAATATCAAGTGGAACTGTGTCAAAAGCCTTACTGAAGTCGACTGCATCATTCCCCTTATACATCAAGCTATTTACCTTGCAAAAATAGAAATCAAATTGGTTTGGTATGAGTTAACAAATTCATGTTGGCTGCTAGCAATCATCCTTTCCTTCTGCAAATTTATATAAACACTGACTGCTTTATAATTTCCTTTAGTAACTTCTTGAGAACTTCTCAAGTCAGGCTGACCAAACTATAATTTCTCAGGTCCATATCTTTCCCCTTTTTAAAAGAGGGGCACTATGGTCCTTAAGTAGACTTTTCTCTAGTCCTCTGGGACTCATCTATCATCCATGACTTTAAATATATTCTTGCCAGTGGCTCCAAGCTTTCTTCAGATACTTAGAATAATAATCCTAGAACATATTAACATCTAACTGGCCCAAAGGTATTGATTCCTTATGACTGACCTCAATTTTTCAAATTTTCGATTTAATTTTTTCTTTGGTTTAATTCTTTGCAACTACCTTCCAAAGTAAAACACTTTAGGTAATCTGAGATGTTCAGTTTTGGATATAAAATGTATCAATTTTATAAGAGCTAGAAAAATCTAGTAGGAAAGCCTGAGCAATAAAATAAAAACCTTCCCTCATGTAAATCTTTTTAAAACATTGAACAAAGGGACAATTCTGTTGAAATGTTGCATTTAGAAAACTGAAGAATAAGCTAATCTGTCACTAAATAGCTGAATGTTTAATTATTCACAAGCTATTTCTAACAAATACCCCCAAAAAAGTCATTGTTATGGACTATTTTTTTCCAAGTCCACTGTAATGCTACATTTTATTTTAAATCATTGTTCTGTGTTTTGCATTTCTCAACTGTGAGCATTTTCATATACCAAAAGAAAGAAAAAAAGAAAGAAAAAAAAAGTGTTATAACCCATTTCCAAAGTTAAATCTTACATCTTAAATTTTCTTTTTAATATTTAAGTTTGGTTTAGTTGCAGCACTCTGTCAATTACTGAATTCAAACCTCTTTTAGAGTATAAATTGAATATGTTAATTTTATTCATCAAAAACAATGGCACTGTGCACACACATACAAAAACTCCACAAGAAACAAGAAGAGGTCATTGGGCTAATCACTTTGGCTCATTTTCCTTTTCTGCATTCCCATCTGCTTATTTTCTCGGTTTTCTTTGCATTTAAAATGGATGATTTGAAAGTAGGTAGGCTTAAAATGTGACCTACTTTTTATATTCTTTTTAATTGTTTTTGGCAATATCTATGTAATTTCTTTATCTTTTCTATATCTTTTTCTTCAAACAAAATGCTTTCTTCCATCTCTAGAAATAAATAAGTACCAGCATCCTGCCATCTAAGAAAAAGCTCTACAATAATAAATCACAATAAATCATGATGGAGGAACACCAGAGGTTTCTATTCTCCAACAACATCTATGGGGAAAGATCCCTGTGTTCAGAAGATGCTTCCTGAGAGGCTGGAGACCAACTTAGCTTAGAAACATTTTAATGTTAAATACTGAAGGAGTTATCATTAATAAGATTGTACACTAGAGCAGGTGTTCCCAAACTTTTTCTTATTGTGTACTCCCTTCCAGATTTACCAGTTGCCTGCATACCCCTACCAGTATAAGTTTTATAGTTTAACCCCTTAAATGCCAATTATTATTATAATGAAAATTAAATCCGTCATTACACAATTTCTCCCGCGTACTCCCCAGAGTTGTCCTGTATATCCCCAGGGGTATGTGTACCACAGTTTGGGAACCTCTGGAGCAGAGGAATAAAGGCATAAAATAACATTTTTAGTAATCAGAGTTAACTGGGATCTAACTATGCCACTGTAGTTTTTTTCCATTATCTTGTGTAAAGTGGAAAAGACAGTACAAAGATGAAATGTATGGAAAAAAATCCCTCCTCCTGTCTATGAAGTCCTTTAAAGCTCATTGTTTTAAGTCTTAAAACATCTTTCTTATGTTTGGTTTGCCTTGTGTGAAATAGTTTCCTCTGAATTAGCTGCCTCCTAACTCTACATAGTCAGAATTACTCATTAATCAAAGATTGCATAAAAAGAATATTATCAGAAGTTGACTACAATTGTTCTAGAGGGAAAAAAAAGCCCTTAGTATAGAAATCAGACCAAGTGCCACAAAAAATGCTTTATTTAGGTACTGCTGATGAAGAACTCTGAAAAAGAAATGATTTGTACTCTGAGATACAGAGCCAGCACAGAAGGCAGAAACAGATAAACCTGCCAAATTCTTAGATCAGATACCAAGGCCTAATAATGCACCATGTTAACACCATTTCCCAAGAAGATCCACTCAGAATTCCTCTAGACTTATCTAACCAGAAGTGGATCTAGGGGTGTGGTGATGCAGTTATACACCCCCTCTCCCTTTTGATTCCTGCTCTACCCAAACTTTATAACCAACCGCCTGGGAGGGGCAGCACCACTTTTATTCAGATATCACTGAGGAAAACAATTGACTTCATGTATCATTATAATCCACTTTATTCCTGCTAATCTCTCTCCATGCCATAGGCATTAACAATCCTTTCTCATGTTTAATGGTCTTGATGTTCTACTATTCAAATCATCTTTTCTTCTGCCATTTTGCTGTTTGTTAGACATTAATGATAATGGCTCTCTTCTAGTTCATGGCCCTGCACGCTGTTTTTAGCTCTGGCTAAAAATCTTAACTCAGGTTTAGTAATATTAACTCAGGTGTAGAAATGACTGACAGTGAAGTATTGAAGGCCCTGTCAAGATGCATAAGAAGACTAGATTTTGTTTTACAAATCTGAATAAGAGATGTACTTTTAATGATAATGACTACAGAATTACTGAAACAATCTTTTGACTATTTTAACCATTTTTGCCTAGTTTTGTGGTTTTTTAATTTAATATATTAATCTAGCAAATTAGTAAACATTACAATAAAGTTATTTTTGGTTTTGCTTTGATCTTAAACTAAATAATATAGTGCTATCTAAAGACTCTAGTTTCTCTTTAACTGTGCTATATGTGATGATGTGCAAAACTATATTCTTCACCCTTTTCGAAATCCTATATCCACCCAAGTCTGCGCACACTGGCAACAAAGGACTACCCAGCTCTAGCAGGTTGGGCATCATGAAAACACTGAGTGGCCTGTAATGTGGAAGAAATGTGGAAGCCAGAATAGAGATTGGAATAGGGAGGCCTAAGGGTAGTTCTAATTTTCTTCAAGTTAAAAAACCCACTGATGCATTGTTTGGGATCAGCAAAGCAGGGGAAAAACCCATGGTGCTTTTATGAAACAAAACATAAAAAGCATAGTGATGTGTTGTAGGCATATTTAATTAGGAAGGACTTTGTGGGGTCACAGTGTGGGGAGAGGAAACAAAGACAGAAGTAAAAACTTGAAATCATTTTAGATTTCTGAGCTCTTATACATAAATCACTGCACAGCCACACTACTATCATCATTTCATATATATAGATATATAATGGTCTATTTACATAAAAGTAATTAAATCTGTAAGAATGTTGCACTAGTCACTATTCCTGCCTTCCCCATAGCACCAGCTTTATATTAAAAACTTTCAGCTCATTACTAGTCATATTCAGGATTTCCCATCAGGCTCAGCCTCTCCAAGGAACAGATCTTGCTTTCCCTGAATTCATCAGAACTCCCACTAATGACAGTGGGGACAAAATCAGGTGCACTTATTTCATAAAAGCATTAATCTCTTCTATTTCAAATAGCTTAAAACATATTTCTAATGCCTACGGATAATATCTAAAGGACACTGCCAACTGGTAATGACTACACAGCAGAGTTGCCATAAAAAAAGGAGCTTAAATGTTTGCCCACAAAGTCCTTTTTAAAAAAAATAAAACCATCTCTAAAAAAAAAACCGAACAAAAACCTAAGAAAATGTAAGTTTGATTGAAGCCAGCAGGCTGGATGCAAGATGTGTTGATGGACAGACGGAGCACAGCCAGTGCCACCTTGTATCTGAACAGGAGCACAGCATCCTGCAGGAAGCTTTCTCTCAGGGCTTTGTAGGACATGGGACCTTCTGTAGCCCCCTCCTCACCACCAGCTATGTGCTGCTACTGCTGCATGCTGCATGCAATCCCTGCTTCCCTTGAAGTTAGGCAGGGCAATGTGGCCCCAGGCAATCTGTGGCACTGGGCAGGACAGAGGGGTGTGGTGCAGCTGGGACAAAAAGCTGTGAGGCCAGGAGGGAGAAATGACTACTGCAAATTAATACTGCAATGGTTGGCAGTGTTAATGTTTCAATGTATGATTGCAAATAAAAGGATTCTGAGGATGGTTAAAACAATTCTTAGTTGCATTTCTTAGTTGTATGTATTTTCTTACTTTGTACTTCCTTGATGTAATCCTGCTTATGTTATGTAGGTTCAGCCGTGGTTATGTTCTACTATGGTAACTGGCATAACCTCATTAATATGCAAGTTTGGAGATTTGGAGGCTACTCATGCCCATTTTACTATTTGCAGGCCTATGTTTTACTGTTTGGGGGAGTCACTTTTGGCATTCAAACAGCCTGAGACTGAATTGATTCAATCTTTGCAGGTTAGTCTAACCTGCCTAGACTGAATAAGTTTGGAACTGCATATATCCCCTCTGGACTGAAGAAATACAGGGACATGTCTGCACTGACTCAGGCTAGAAGCTGGGGGTGGGAGGGCACTAGAGCAGCCCTCCCTTCCCTTCCATAGTGACCTGAGGGAGGCATGGCCAGGCCCTGGCAGAACACTGATTAGGAAAGGGGTCCCCCACCTTGCTTGTCAGCGATGGAGCCTGCAGGGATTTACACAGCATTTACTTACACAGTCGGGAGTTACACAGGGAGCATTTATCAGCCAATCAGCCAAACAAAAGTATCTCTCATTAGTTCAAGCTCTCCATAAACTTTTTCAAAGGAGGGACATTACCAGCTACCTGTTGATTAGCTCCAAAGAGCCCTAAGCAGACACTGTCCTGTCTGCCTTTGTCCTGTCTCCCACAGGACAGACCGGACTGTAGTCAGCATGTGGTATGCTAGGTAATACTGAGGTGTCTGTGTAAGGCAGAGGGGAGGGGGAATCCCTGTTGAAGCAGGGAGTGGTGAGGGGGAGGGGCGGAGTAGGAGGAAGCCAGGCAGATGCCCCATACCTGCAGTCTCTGCTGGAGCTGCAGCCAGGGAGCAGAGGGGAGGGGCCAGCACTGCTGGGCTGGAGCAGAGAGCAGAGCCTGCCTAGCACAGCAAAGCATCTGCGATTCTGGAGGATTCTGATTTAACTTAAACCAGGAAGGGGTCTGGGACAGCCATTGCATAAACTGGTTTGAGTCAAATCCATTAAGTCTGATACTATATTCAACTACATTTACCTCGAACCGGTTTCAGCCATTTTCAAAACAGTTTATGTGCACTGAACATCTGTTCTGTTACAGGTTTAAACCAGTTTCTGATCACTTAAACCGGTTTGTGTGTAATGTCTGTCTCTAGCCCAGAAGTTCAGTGCACATAAACCACTTTCAAAATGGCTGAAACCAATTTAAGATAAACCTGGATGGATGAAGTATCAGATTTAACTGATTTAGGTTAAATCCATTTATGGATTTAACCCCTTCCCCTTCCTTTTGCCAATGGAATTAAAATGTAAAGTTAAATTCTCATATGATCAGAAAAATCTTGTTTCCAGGTTTAGTATATGCTCATTTTCATAGATTTCCTAAAAATCTGGAAATGAGTTAGTTCTTCTGAAAAAAACGAAAAGTTTGTGATGGTATTGTGATGTACATAAAACTTGGTTTTCTTTCTCTCTCTAGTCTCATATGCCTCAAGGTCCTATAATCAGTTTCTTTGTGCTCCCCTACTTGTATTTACCTGTTGTCTCTTGTCTTATATTTGGTTTGCAAAGTCTTTGGCAGAGGCTATCTTTTCTTGTCAGAATGGTAGCAGTGGTTTCATTATACCAGTGAGCTTACTACTGCCAAGTATTTTGTAGGCGGCAGGGCTAGGGAGAGTTTTATAAAGGTAGCTTTAAAGGATGATGATGAGATAATTCTGTGGAAGTTTATGGGGACCTTCTAAGCTAAGGATTTGCATAGAGAAAGCACAAAAGTACTTGCTTAAAAATGTAAAAGCAGAGCAATGGAGGTTGATTTAATGGGCCAATTTTAGATGAAGAATGACCTCTGAATAGCGATAGGATAAATAGAGCATGAATAGACCATGAAGGACCTTGAAAGTAAAGAGAATTAGCTTATGTTTGATCTGACAGGATAGAGAGAGGCAATGAAAAAATGCAGAATGGGAGTTAAAGAATCATAATCTGCACTGAGTGATTCTATTGGAACCATGCTAAAATGTAATCCCCAATCAATGTCTATCTCCTGGCTGCTATCTTTAAGTAACATTCCCTGTATCATCTGGAACATGAAAAGAGTTGAATTAGTTGGTTATTTATGACCATTAATAATATTTACTGATATGATTTATATCAGATACCATTCATGCCTGTAACATGCTTATAACAGCTATTAACCATTTACTAATGGTTACTAATGGTTCACTAATAAAAGTGTTCCCTGTGACTTAATAACTGAAATGGAACACTTATTGGAGACAACTTGTTTGAGCTGTTCATCTACAATTGCACTGGAAATAAATTAACCTGAGCAGCTTTTAAAATACTTCTAAAAATAAGGAGCTATACGCTAGAAACCATATTAGTAGCATTTGTTATAACTAATGTATACCGTTCTATAGGTGTTTCATATTTTCCAGGTATAAATGAGAAAATTCTTCAGTTGATATGTTCAGCAGATTATCTGTGATACTACTTTGTTTCACAATCTTCAAATGTTGCTTTCAATCAAGAATATTACTTCAGCACAACAATAAAAGTTGGGGGATGTGAACATGTTCTCCTTATAGGTTGTCACACAGATACCACTATTGCAAGTAAAAATGCAACAAAATAGGATGGACAAAGACAGATAAAAACATGATATAGGGTAAATTTGTCTTTAAGGCAAAGATTCTCAATCAAGGTGCCAGGACATCCTTTAAAACTGCCATACAATACTAGCACTGTTAGGTGTGAAAACACCTACACATGATTCACAAGATAAACCGAGAGATTTCAATAGGAACCCAGAGTGTTAAAAACTTTTGGACCTGTTGTAGCTCATCTGAATTCTTTGCAACAGGGCTGCTCTACTATTTTTCCACAGTCAAAAACTGAGTGGAAGCTGAGAGCTAATTGTTTCTAAGAGCTGCTTTGAGTCAAATGAGGGGTGCCTTGAATCTAGAGAGTTTGAGAACCACTTGTACAGGGTGTGAGATGAAACAAGTACCATGATAATTATAAAGAAAGATGAATCACTGTGTGGTAGCTACTGGTAGAGAATTACTGCCTTTTCTACAAATCAAAACCAAAGGCTAGGGAAATTTTAAATACTTAGGAACAATAATTACTGAGGATAATCAAATAGCTGAAGTAATCAAGGCAAGATTTTATAGTGCTAATATATGCCTGTTAAGCATGGATAAAATAATGACATCAAAGAAAATCTAAAGAAACCATAAAATCCAGCTTTATAGTACAATTGTTCAAACTTTCCTTTTGTATGGATGTGGATCCTAGATGCTGAAAAAGGCAAATGGAAAAAATCTGTAAGTGTCTGAAAACAAAATACTAAGGAAACGATTTGGTGCAGTACAACAAAACAGAGTTTGAAGGAAAAGACATAAGGAACAGTGTGGCAGGGCACCTTTGGTGCCTGCCACCTTAAGGGCAGCAAACAGGCAGCAGGCAGGTGCCTGATGAGGGCAGCCATTTTGACCCAGGGATATAAGCTGTGCTGCTTTTTCCTGCAGGAAGGAAGGAGGTAACGTTAGGTTGACAGGCTGCTCCAGGAATATCAGGAGGTAAGGGTGGGATTATGGGGTGGAGGTGACCCCTCGTCCTGGGTAAGATGTAAAACTGTACCCTACTAGGGAAGGGTGGTCTGGTGGGGCTCGTAGTGGTGTGGGAGCCCCCAGGAAATGCCAGCCCAGGTACCTCCCCAGTGAAAGGCGGGTCGGGGTGCCTTATAACCCCAGCCCTACATCCCTGGTACTGTTCTAACAAGCAGGAGGAGCCCTGAGGCAGAGCTCAGGCCAGGCAAGGGACCTGGGGCCACGCCCAGGCATCAGGAGAAAGCCTGGGAGTGGCGAGTAGCAAGAGACTCTGAGAGAGGGCTGGCAAGTAGAGAGAGACCTTGAGTAGAGCGGGTGAGTGAGTAGAGGCCCATGTGTAGGCGAGTGAGGAGGTCCAGTGGGGGCATAGTGGCCTGGTGAGGGGCCAAGAGTGAAGTAGGCCAGCAGTTGTGGAATCACTCCCTCAATACTCAGGTGAGGGTAGTGGGAGACACTCAACAGACTGTGCCGGGTTTGATCAAGGCATGGAGAGCTAAGCCCGAAGCCGGGTGAGACCAGGCAGTATAAGTGTGGCTCAGGAGAGCGGGCAGTATGAAAGAAGCTGGGTGAGAGCCAGTGGATTGAATGGGACTGGGTGAGAGAGGGCTGGTATGTGAGTGGCCCTCCAGGACTGTAGAGTTGAGCTACAACTGTTAGAGCTACCAGTTTACTCCGGCCATAGGCTGGAGAGGTAACACATACAGTAATGTCTATGAGGCATGGGACCCAGGGAGGGAAGGTCAGAACGGGTGTTAAGGCCCTTGTCTGCAGGGCAAATAATAGGTATCCTCCTTTCTTAGTAACAACTCTCATATTTTTCCATCAAGGTGTGGCAGATGAGCGAAGTAGGCAGTTACCCCAGGAGCAGGGTGCCGGTGGAGATCTGATGAGGAGGCCACCCTGTTACAAAGATCTTGCGGACCTTTACAAAATACCTGATGTCTTGAGCAAGATAATAGCATAGAGAATGAAATTGGAAGTGGTATGAGAACTGAGATAAGGCATACAAGGCAGATTTTGAAAGCTGAGGTAGAAGGTATCAGACCTTAAGGCAGGCCGAGGCAGAAACGGGAAGATAACATAAAATCTCATCTGGAAGGGATAGGTGAAGATGCAACAGGGTGAAAGGCACAAGATGGGAGGAGATGGAAGATTTTAGTTAGCATGGTTATAGGACTAATATAATATGAGGCTTGTGAAACCAGAGAAAGAAAGAAAGCCAAGTCTTATGGACATCACATTACCATCACAAACTTCTGTTTTTTTCAAAAGAAGTAACTCATTTCCAGATTTTTGGAAAATCTTTGGGATTTTTGAGAACAATGAGCATATACTTAATCTGGAAACAAGATTTTCCTGATCATATGAGAATTTAACTTTTCCTTCTCTTTGCCAATAGAATTAAAATGTAAGGACAATCAAGTCAAGTTTCCTAGATAGCAGATTGTTGAAACAAATAGTCCTTATATTATTTGGAGACTAGTGAGATTGAATGAATAAAGAAGTAGATATGAAAACAGTGAAATCTAGGGAAACGTTAATTTCACATTTAGGTCACCAAGCTCACTATAAAGACTCAAAATGCAGTGACTAAAATAGACTATAGAATCATGTATGTCAATCTGCAAGGATACCCAGAGGATCATCACACAGAGGCCCATGCTCATACAATGGCAATTTCAAATCAGGGTCTTTGGCATGGAATATATATTTCCTCTTTATAAGAAAATACAAAAAATTATTGAGAAAAATCCTGATGGCTCTTTCATACATATTGTACATTATGGTCCCTATGGCTCCTTATTTTAGTAAGATAAGAAATGTTAAATATAGTTATTTAAAAAGAAAAAAAATTGCTGAAACAAAACAATAAATACAAACAAATCACTGAAGAGGTCGTGTGTCTCCATTTAGTTCCCATGCCAAATCTTCCAAAGTCAACAGTGTGGTTTGGCTGAATGTTATCAATCACTGCTTGTCATGCATTCATAAGACATGACTCACTCACACTGCACTTCCTATGGTGCTCAAATCTGGCTCGGTACTCATATCTAATTAATGATATCACACATATTAATCTCAAACTAAAGTAGAACCCAGGCCTCTGAAAAAACTGTTACTGTAAATGTTTGATTTTCTCACATAAATGCTAATGTTGCCTACGCATTTCAGAAAAGCCTCTAAAGAACCTGAAACCTTAAGGGTATGGACATGCTTACAATTTACCATAGGATAAAAATGGGAGGGACTCATTGAAAGAGGCCAAGATACTGGAGGTTAACTTCTACTTATAAGAGCAAGCCCATTGGCTGCTATTTGTTCTTATTTCCATACTCACAAACCCATTTCAAAAGCACCCAAGTGACTTTGGTTTTTAAGTCATTAAGTGTCTAGCTTAGTGACTCTCAACCTTTTCTGTACCAGGGCCCATTTGTAAACATCAATGTCCAGTCCTGACTCTCAGCCCCCTGGCCCTGCCAGTGCCCCTCACTCCTGACCCACAGTTTCCTGGCCTTGCCAGTGCTCCTCACTCCTCACCCCCCACCCTTGCTGGTGTCCCTCACTTCCAGCGTGTGAGTAGGGCTAGGGATGGGTGTATGGGCCAAGGAGGGTGTGGGGCATGTGGGGGACTTTTGCCCCCTGAAACTTGTGTGGGCATGGGGCTGCAGCCTGGCTGGACCAGCATGGGCAGGAGCTGCCTCCATGCCCCAGTGGGTGGGTCCCAATGTGGGTGGGTGGAGTGGGGTAATGAGACTAGTTGTTGCCATTGCTGCTGCCATAAACCCCATGCCAGCTGCATCACCAGAAGCACAACGAGTAATGGGAGGGAGGAGGCCCACGCTGCCCTCACCTCCTCCTTCCAGCAGCCACTTGTGCACTGGGCCATGGTTCTACCCTGCTGCCATGGCCTGGCTGCCAGCAACTAGTCTCACTGCCCCGCTCCACCCTCCCATGCTGGGACCCGCTGGGACCCACTGCTCCCCCCTGCCCATCCATGCCCTGCTCCCTCCTGCCTAAATAGTCCCTTGCAGGCTGGAACACTGCCAGCTCATAAGGGGAAACCGATAGTTTTCCGTGGTTTTCTGTGATTATTCGTGACCCTTTCAAATATTCTTGTGACCCACTTTTTGAGTTGTGACCCACAGGTTCAGAAACACTGTTTTAGCTGACTTAAGTGCTAAAAACATTTTTACTTGCCAAATTTATATAAGAAGATTTTGAGTCTTAAATATGATGACAGCACAGCATTCCAAAGGAATTACAGACCTTTATATTTATTCTATAAATTACTGCTCCAAAGTGACATGGTGTAAAATTTTGTTTGGCTTTGGATATTCAACATGAGATTGAATCTACCATTTCAGCAAATGGCTAACTTTCCTGACCATATTATGAAATGTGAAATGATTCTAACAGGAGTCAATTTTGATATATAAACACAAGAAGCGAAGGCCAACATTTTAAAATCTGAAAAATCCAGCCTAGGTGCCTAAAATTAAAGTTGCTGGATGTTCAAATGCATTGTGAACCAGCAGCTCCCATTTTCTTTATTAAGAAGCTCCCATTAACTTCTATTTGGGGGGTTGTCTATGCTTCTGATCATAAAGTCTTTTGTGTCTTGTGGGTGCCTAATGAAGGAAGAGTTAAAATTTGTGCCATAAGAACTGTGTGAGGATTCTGCTAAAGTACTAAGGGAAAAAGAATACTTTGACCAACTCCTTTCTCTTTAGGTTTTTTAGGTCTGTTGACTATTCCTATTTTACAAGGTGTAAAATTCCCCAGATAAAAGCATTATATGGACTGTATTATGAATACTGAAGTAAGTTAAGGATACATTTTTTCACTCTTTTCTAGACCCCCAGATTATACACAACATATATTTTATTATTTTACTTCAGGAAAAAAAGTTTGATTTTTTTCCCCTGCATTTTGCACAAGAAAGAAGATATGATTTATTTTAATAATATTTTAAAGGAAAGCCGAGTTCTAGAAAGTTTGTTGGGATCTCCTAGGAGAATATGGGCTATATAACAGTGTCTGTGGGTATTTGCTAGTTGTAACAACTCAGATAATTACTGTAGTTTAAAAACAAAAGGTAAATTACTGCCGCACCTCAAGCATAAGCAAGCCAGCCACTCTAAATGAAATACAATCTGGTCCTGTCTACCCAGGTAGACTATAAACATCCATGCTATTTTGAATGTTACTGTAAGGGATTTGTTTGTTTTAGACAGCTATTTATTACAAAAGTGTTTGCTACTGAAGCAAGAGTAAATTGTTTAGTTTAATACAGTAACTAATGAAAAAAAGCTGTACCACAATTTTGATTTCTGCAAATGGCTTTGAACTAACTTTGCTTTCCTAAATGTTTTATACCAAAAGCTTTTTAGGCACATAGTTCTTCACAAGCACAGAATAAAAATAGACATATGTCCTTGAGCCTTAAGCCAACATAAAATATTTACAAGGATGGCATGACAACCAATATGCTGCAGTCAGTGTAAGAATTTGGAATTCCCCTGATATCTAAGGCCCTGTGAAGTGTTATCACACTATTTATACCAAGTGTTATAAATTAAATTCTTATGTTGAGGTATATGCATCCAAAGAAAATGCAGCTATTTAAAACAGTATTTTTACTATAAATCTTCATAAACAAAGGGATAACTTTTATTTTCCTCTATCTGTCAGCAGCAGCTTTGTTATTTCTTTGGTATGATTTACTTAATTTTCTTAAATATGACATTACATGAACAGAATTAAATATTTTTATTGCAATTCAGCTGAATTCCTGTCTTTAGAATCAATTGATATTAGGTTAAAATGCACTACATGGAAAATTAATGTAAAATAAAAGCAGTACTGTGAAATGTATATTGCAGTTTTCTTCCTTCTGGTACAGTATGCAATCCAAGAGCTCTTCTGTGACATCCAAAATGGTCCATGATAGTAGAATGAAAACACAAAAGCCCAAATTCTAATGTGCCTGCTGGACATCTAACATGTAGGTAAAGCAAAGTCCTCATTTATACGACAAAGGTCAGAAGCCACTCCACCTTGCCTGTATTCTCCTAGACTTCTAATAGGAACCTAGTATAAAACTGGTGCGTGCCGAAATGTCCATTCTAGTTCACCCTGTGGAACTCACACAGGTCTTCCATTCATTTTAGTGGGAAACACTTACATGCCTCTGGAGTGGATCCTCAGTTACTCTGAAAGCTCATTGCTCTTTATTCATTTCAATGGGGAATTTTATCATTTACTAAAATATTTGATTGGAATTCTACTTTTCTTAACTACAGAAGGCATATGCATCTTAGCAGGTCTTCTGACCTTAGCAGATAGACATCTTCCATCTACTTAACAAACTGTTCCTCCTTCATAAATATCCTAGCAGTTAGAAAATTTGTTCGGGACATGGAGGAACTTAGCCACTTGTAGCCTAATAGGGTTTGAACCCATACCTCCTATGGTGCTAACAGGGAAGCTTTAACTGCTAAGCTATGGGGCAAACATGGCTGAAAGCACCTTATATCCTAGGAGAAGCCTTGGGCCTAAAAGATCAAGCAAGTGGGAATCTCATTCTGTGGCCCAGGGAGAAGGGAAACCTGGGTTCTGACCCCTGTTCCCAAGCCTGTTTTATACAGTTTGCCCAAAGACTCTAAGGGCACTCCTACATGAGATATGTTAATGTGCATTAGCCTAATTCAATGAGCATTATGGACACACATCTAAGCTAACTGCCTAATTAGGTAAAGTGATTAGGTAAAGCAGATTAACGCACATGAAGACACGACAGCATTAATTTCAGAGCTGGGTTTGTCCAGCCACTAGGAGAACATGGCAGTGATGCTGGGACTTGGCACTAAATTTAGTGCCAAGTCTCTGCACGTGTAGATATCTGCCAAAAATCACTTAATGCACATTAGCTTAATGCACATTAAATTTAGTCGCACTTAAATGCATGTGAAGACGCGCCCTAATGCTAAATGAATCAGACATTGATGACTGTCTGGAGCCAGCCTATTGTAATTAAAGGCAATATTCTAGGCTGCATTTTAATAATGGTGGCAAAATTTGGCTGAATGGAATTGCATCAGTGCAAGCGAGAGGGAACTCTGGCTTACAGTGTGCAAGGTGATCTGAAAACAAACAGATCATCAGTTATTAGTATGCCCATTCTACCCTACCTTTCTGCATAAGCTGGATGTGTAATGAGAGGTGCCAAAGAAGTATGATTTCAGGATTTGACAATGGAGAGAGCAGGCTGGTATCACATAGGCAGGATGGCTAGTGACAGACGGCAAGAGAATGCTGGGTATTGTGCACATCTGCATTTTCTTTTCTAAAAGAAAAATCCTAGATATTGAGGTTTGCTACATACACTCCACTGGGCTTTCTTTTCTTATCTCCAAACAGGTACACACTCCTTCCTGTTAGGGATTCTGGGTCCGGTATTCTGACAGGCTCTCATGTACAGTACTGAGAAGTGCCACTGGAAGGCTTTCTAAATAGTACAGTATTACAGGCATATGTTCCAGCTCTACTGGTAAGGAGTTTCAAGAAGGTATTGCATCTTGTGAAGAAGCCTGTTCTCTGCCCCCAGTGCCACTAATGCACTCTCTCTTCTGGGCATGTGCTGGGCTCGGTGTGGGTTTAAAGTAAAGGGTCATTTTGGGTTGGTTTTTTTTTTTAACATCTGCAAGCAGCCCAAGTTGCTGGCCTGTGACAGGTGAAATCACGGTTCAACTCTCTTTAGATGCAGGTGAGAATAGAGCTTTGGTCTCTCCTGTTCTGATCAGGTGCCTTAACCACCAGCTGAAAGGTCGGTGCCATCACCACTTTCATTTCAATATCACACTTTTCAGCATTTCTGTGCATCCATAGTGACACTGAATTGAAACAGGGCAAAAATGTTGTCAGACATCTGAGTATTGAATTCCTTATGAACAGGCTCAGCAGGACAAACTTAGTCACATTGGACTCTAAAAAATTTAAATGTGTTAGCACAATGTTGGCTGCTACACGATGCAAAGTTGAATGCGACTGTGTGACACAGTTACCTAAAAACTGTCCAAGTCTCACTCTGCTTCTTAGGAGCAAAGTAAATTTCTGCCAGCAGGGACTTGGATCCTTGAAGCATGGTCCCTGAGGGAGCTCAGATAAAGATGACTACTGCAACAAGCATACAGTCTTCTTTGCACTTACTGAGAGAAATGTCCCAATTCCCTTGGTGTTTCTATTGCTTCTGGATCCCCTAGGTCTTGTGGTATCAGGGCCTGATCCAACTTTTACTGAAGTTAATAGGAAATTGCCTTTGATTTCAACAGAAACAGGACTGTGCCCAAGTCATGAGTACTACAGCCGAGGCTTCCCACTAAGCAGAGTCTCTTTGCAGGCAGTTCTTCATGTTGCACTCTGAAAGGTACTAGTAACCACAGCTTAACCTGGGTTTCCACAATATACAAAGCATATACTGTATATGCTTAACTGTGGTTCCTAAATTGTAGCCTATAAAATATTGTGTTTTACATATTTCAGCTGAGTGAGTGCAGAGCCATTTGTCACAAAATGCCACATGTCAAGATACTTTCTTGTACAATCATACAGAAAGCAATAAATAAGTTATAACAACACATATTTAAGCAAAGAAGAGAGCATATAGTTTTTCACAATAAAATGCCATCCAGTTTGAAGTAGGTTGGTAATATCCCCATCAGGGCTGCATATTCCAAAAGCCCAAAGTTAATTATGAACTCCCTGTACTCCAGAGGCCTCATACAGACATTCAGTTTCTCCTGGGAGAGTTGTTGCTTTCCCAAGATTAACCATGAGAGTGTGGAGTTCAGACTTTTTCTCCCAGAATAAAAATGGCTACTCAGAGAGGAAAATTAACCCGGGTAACAACACAACCAGGGTTAAATCCATTCCCAGGAGAGTTTCTCCTGACTGTAAGTGTCTGCATGTGCCATGCTTCTCTCAGAAGGGAACACAGTCCTCCAGCATGCCTCCCCACTCTGGCCCAAGCAGACAGTGTCTCAGTTCCTGGAGTCTGCTACTCTAGTAGGGAGCAGAATACACCCCCTTCATGGTCCCCACATTGTGCTACAGGGAAATGTAAGCTGACCATGGGCAGTCTGGGGCAGCCAATCAGGCTGCTTTATGCACTGCTGCCACCTGTCACCATGGAGACTAAGAGAGCCTGCAGAGCATGCTGAGATGTGTGCACAGTGCCTCCCCCATCCCCCTCTTGGCTGCTCAGCATCAGCACTGCAAGTTCTCCACTCTTCAGGGCCTCAGCATTCAAATGTCTGTACATGTGGCTCTGGATAAGTTTCTCTACCAAACCTGAGAGAATTCTTCCAGATTATTTGAATGTATGTATGCAGTCAGAGCTGACTGGACACTGAGTAAAGACTACACCTTCTCCAAGGGTGGCACACTTGCAACACTCTCTATAGGCTCTGGCAGCAGTATGCCTCCTAGTACTCAAACTGGCACAGATTTAAATTGCTCCTTAAAAGCATGATTGAGCTTTAGTCTAAACTATATATTGCCTGTAATGTGTATATTAAATACAACAGTGCAGAGAAGACAGGAAAACAAGAATTCCATTCCATAATAAAAATTGAAAAAATTTCTGTTCAGCATGAGAATTAAAAATAGATCATTCCATTTTTGTTTTATACAAAAACAAAGAGAGAAAGAGACATGGATCCACTAGCCAACAGCCCAGGGATTTAGATACTCACCTGCAAAGCAGAAAATCCAGGTTCATATGCCTTCTCTGGGATCCAACTGAGTCTCCCAGGTTAGTCTCTAAATATAGGGGTCAAATTCAAATTGGTGATGTCGGCACCCAAGCAAAACTCAAGTGAAATTTAGCTGTCTCTATTTTGGACTGCATTGTTCCCTAGGTATTTACATTAAGGCTTGTGAGCACGGGTCAGAAGCCGTCCAGTTTGAGTACCTAAGGCCGTGTGTAGACGAAACGAAGGGCATGTGTGCATGAGACTTTAAAGTAGGCTAAATGCTTTTGCACTGCTTTAATGGTGTCGGTCTTTGCACACCTCAGTGGCGTACTGCACATTAATTGCAGCCGCTGTAGCAAATTCGGTGGCGTAATGTGCCTTAAATGACTTGGGGTGCAGCTAACTAAAACCTCCGCCAAGGAGTTTTAGTTTGCTGCCCTACCAGCTGTGGAGTGAAGCACTGGGCTCCGTGCAGCTCAGGGGCTCTGCAGAAAGCCATGCAGGCAGCCTGGCAGCAGCCTGGGAAGACAGGCTCTGCCCAAGAAGAGAAAAAAAAAAGTGGTGAGCCTGAACTCCCGACTCTCCCTGAGCCTGCCTGCCTGCATGAGCTGTGCAGGGTGCTTCCCTCCACGGCTGCTGTGCCTCCCGGGACCACTGGAACCAGGTGCCTGCAGGCAGGTGCAGCCTGGGGGAGGGGGGTGCTGCCATGGAGGGAAGCACCAACTGCCCCAAAGCCCAGGGACCACCCTGCCCGCCAGCAGCTCGCCCTCCCCTCCCTGCCACCGGAGAGGCAGGCAAGTTGGGTGTGTATACAACACAGTGGTTTAATTGGGCTGAAATTGAAGCGGCGTTTTTAAAAACCCACCACTTCAGTTTAGGGCCCCTGTTTCGTCCTTGCACACCCTAAGTCTCTAATCCTGAATGGTCTTGAAGACGTGCCTAAGTTGCACTGTTTATTGTATGGGAATCCTAGGCACCTAAACCTGTTCAAATTGAACCCTCCTGGGCAAGGTGCCAAAGTCATGGATATTTCTACAACTAAAGATGTTGAAGAAGCAGTTTGAATCTATTTCTGGATGAATGTTTTTTTCTGAGATGAAGAATCTTTTCCTCCCAACACCCTGACCCTAGAAATTCTGTCCCTTAATGGAAAAACCAATACATTTTGACAAGTCACCATTTTCTGTTGAAAAATGTTTCACCAAAAAATTCCTGACCAGTTCTACTTGTAGTTGTGGTTGTTGTTAATTAGGCATTTTCAACAATAGTCATTGTTTCAGATCTTCATTTATGCTAAGGCTGTTAGGGTGCCTACAGATGTTAGGGGCTATGGTCTAACAAATGGCACTTTATACAAAAAGGATTTATACTGCCTGCTATATAAACTCAACCCTGAGTTATCAAAATGAGATGCCATTCAGAGTAGATTATGCAAATGCTTAAAATATGATAATACTGCTCTCAAAGGCTTTGTCTACAGTGCTCGTTATAACCAGCCTTGAAGTCCTCCTCAAATACATACTTGCTAACCATCTATACTGTAAACCTTTACTCTTGACCTCCAGTGGGAGTCCATCTAGATCTTGGAAGCTGAGCTGAACTTCTATGGATGATGTACACACTGCTACCACTCACTTTGTAGCCCATCCCTTTCTGCAATGCTCATGCTGCAAGGCTCAAGCCTTGCAGCATAGGACATGAAAGTTTTAAGTGAAAGTTGAGATTCTTGGAACAAAGTGGTTTGAAAGAAGTGGTACCACACTGCATTGTCACGTGCTGCCTGAATCCAAGCACTGATTTTTGTAAAGCAGGGGCTACCAATATTTTTCCACTTACAGTAGCATTAGCATTGCTTATTAGGATCCTGATGGCTTAACCAAATGCACATTAAAAGGTGCATACTGCAGATACATTTTTAGTATGACAGTTCAGTTCATAGAGACTACAGATCTCTGCTTGGTTATTCCATAAGGCTGTACACTGATCAGATTTCAGATTGGCCTCTTTAGTTCTCTCAGGATTCACTGATAACTTCCTATTTACTGGAAGACTGTCATCTTCATATTGAGGGACTTCTGATGATGGCACTGGTCATGCCCATACAGGGCTACATGTGCACATACTTGAGCATAAGTCCTAGAAAAATGGGGGTGAGGGAGAAGGAGGACCATCCCAGGGTTTAGCTCTAATAGCTGAGGGATTAAGACATTTGGCAAAGAAGCCAGAAACCTGAGTTGTGGGACCCCTCACCCAGAAAGGGTTTGACCTTGCATCTCTATCACTTACTAGCACAGTGCTCTGTCATTGGCAAGCCCTCAGTTTGAGAATAATCTCTACCATGGGTCACTGATGGGACTTGAGGTTATTTATGAGTCTAATCCTTGAGCCACAGATCCATCTGCAGAATTTTCAGGTCTTTCCACTGGGGAGAGTAGGCTGCAGACTGGTATTCCTCTCCTTTTTCTTGCTCCACTCTCTCTTTGCTTTGAGGGCAAAACATTACCTCAAAATGGGCTGCCACTTAGTTGAGGTTGCAGTGTCATTGGCGTTAGTTAACACCCAGCTCCTCCCAACTCTTGATGTCAGCATCTGTTTTCTTGGAGTATGCTTTCAATGTTTCCTTGCAGGAGTTTCCTCTGGTTACCCTGAGATCGCAGGCCATAACTAAGCTGGGAGTACAGCACTTGTTTTGGGAGTCAAAAGTTAGGCATCTGCACACAATGTTCAGTCCAGTGAAATTGGTGCTTGATGATCACTGACTCAATGCTGGTAACACTAGCTTCACGGACAGAGGTAGCTAACAAGGTAAGGGAAGTTCTTGACTACCTCCAGGTAGACTTCCCTCAATGGTAATTTGGGGAGGAGGTCAAATTCATGGCCTAGGGCAGGCTGATAGAACACTTCAGTGTTCTTGATGTTGAGAGAGTGGCCCAAAGTTTGGTAGCATTCTCTGAAAAGATCCAGCATGATTTGGAGATTTTCCTTAGTGTAAGCAAGGATGGTGCAGTTGTCAGCATATTGATGGTCAAGGATGGTTGTTTTGAGTACTCTGGTCTTTCAGTTAAAATGTCCCAGGTTGAAGAGCTCTCCATCCATTCAGTATTCAATGTCAATTCCAAAAGGTTCTTAATGAGAACCAGGATGACTGTCAAAAAATGGAGATCAAAATTGGGGCAATTACTCATCCTTGCTTGACCCCAGTTCAGATGATGAATGGATCTGTCATCAATCCACTGCAAATAATGGTCATAGTCATCTGGTTATGGAAAAGCCTCAGAACTTTGATGTATTTTTAAGGACATCCATATCTGGCCAGTACTTTCAACGTGACTTTGTGATTGTTGGAATTAAAGGTCTTTTGAGGTCAATACAGGCCCTATACAGGTCCTGATGCTGTTCCCAAGACATTTCTTGGACCTGGCTGGCTGCAAAGGTCATGCCTATTGACCTGTGGGATGGTCTGAAACCACACTGAGATTTCAGCAGGACTGCCTCAACAAGAGATAAAAGATAGATACATTGTCTTTGAGAAGTGTCAAGCCATCCTGCAATTGCAGGAAAGTGGGATCATGGGAAGGTGGGCCATAGATGGCTTTTATTGCCTGAAAAAAGTATGTCAGCACAGAGCTGAATCTCCTTTGCTTTATCTTGCCACCACTGATTTTTGATTTCCAGGATCCCACTTTGAGTTTTAGCTTTGATGAGCTGATACACTTCTTTCCTCTTTTGAGAGGAGGTATCATCTTGCCAAACCGCATGAGCCCTTCTCTTCTGGTCGAGGAGTGCTTGGTTCTTAGTGTTGCTCTTATTGAACCAGTCTTTGTGTCAACAGGTGATATAGCCAATAGATTCAGCACAGGCCACATGGATGGCAGTTCTAAACCCCTTCCAGAGTTCTTCAGTGTTGACTTATTTTGTGACAGGGATCAGAGCTTTTCATGGAGACACTGTTGGAGATCCTTATAGACCTTCAGATCTTGAAGAGATTTGGTATTTGTCACAACCCAAAGGGTGTGATTTTTGTTTTTGTGTGTGCTTTGGCACCACTGAATTATTTTCCCGCCAATTTGTAACTTTCTTTGCAGGGTGCATTTCTTGTTGCAGCACAGAAATGCTCGTTGCAAAGAGTTCCCGCCATTTGTATTCTAATTTGAGTCCCATTATTGGCTTGCGTTAAATTATTCACACGTGGCGGCTAGTTATTGGTTGGCTAGCCGTATAAAAGGCTTGGGTGGTTTCCGCCCAAGTTGGAGAACTCAGAGGAGAACCCCCGTAAGGGAGGACTCCACGAACACCAGGAGGAAACTTCACGCAGTGTGAAGATCTCTAAGCGCTGCGGAGCCTATCGGACCCAGCACATTTAAAGCAGGCAACAGGGGTCTGATCAGCCTCTAGCCTCTCCCTGTCACCGAGCGCAAACCTCGACGTATCCCTCTCCCTGCACGCAAAAAAAGGACCCACGGAGCCTAGCAAACTTTGTGTGAGTGAATTGTGAGTGAACAAAAGGATCCACGGAGCCTCAACCACTCCGTGGGAGTGATCCGAGTATTGTCTGAGTCCTCAAACGAGGATTTAAGCGGAGCTGTGCCTGGGAAACTGTCCGGCCTACACTGCGACCATCTTTGGTGTAAGTAAACAATCTTGAATCAACCATTACGTGTCCGTGCCTAATTCCAGCGTGTCGCCTGTTCTCTCCGACCCAGTGAGCCTGGGCTGCTGGCCACAGCCCGCGCGGCGCGAAAAAGGGCCCGGATCGCTCCCCGCTGCCCAGCACATGGCGACGAGGATGGGATCTGGAGATGGCCCGCACAGTATTAAGAGTCCTTTACATTGCTTTTGGCTGTTTTTGGTGTTTCAGATCAAGCCAGATGATCATAATGGATCTGACAAGCCAGTGATCTGTCCAGCAGTCATCAGTTCCTCACATGGCTCATGTGATACGGATGTTCATTCAGTCATGGACTCTAACAATAACATATTTGAGGAGGTGCTAGTGCTTAGAGTGAGGGTATCCCCAAGTGGTCTTATGCTTGTCACACTGTACCATATGCACTGATGATGGTGGCATACTGGTTGTTGCTGATCTTCTGCTGGAGGGTCATACGATCTTGTAGTGGGCTCCAACTCTCCTGTCTACACCAGCATTCAGTCATACTGGGCGCATCTACATGAGACGCTTATTGTCCATTGGCCTAATAACACTGTGCAGTAGTGTGCCATGGCAAAAACCATGCTAATAGCCTACTGTGCAGTGTTATTAGGCTAATTTGCAGTAAGTGTCGCTAAATAACCATGTGCTGGTGCTACAGTGCAGTAACTTTCGTTAGTACTTTATTAAAGAAGTACTAAAATAAATGCACAGCATCTAAGGTGCATTAATGAACATGTAGATGCACCCACTGAGCCCAAATGGCAGCAGCTAAGATTGTGGGGAAAAAAAATGTTCATTCTTCCTTTCCAAAGCAGGGTGCATGTATTATTTGGGGGCATGCGGTATACAAGGAACAACAGTTGTTGGCACTGGATTTATGACCCTTGTTCTGGGTGGAATCCAATCCTCAGACTGGCCATGACCTTTCTGTTTGATAATAGGCAAATGCATTGATACTAGATAATAGAAAAGGTTAATATAAGCAATTCTATAGCTACCAATCTTAGGGCTGTCATCAGAGTCAAGATGCATCTGGCCAGGACACAAGCTTCACTCTGAGGTTCTCTCTTGAATGTCAGATGTCAGCAGCCTGGAGGTCAGAGGCCAAGGCCCACGCTCCCCCTCACCCAGTGGGGTGGATGAAATGGGCTGGTTGTGTGCCTTCTGTCCATGGTGGCCTTGGGGACCCCTCTTGGGGGTGGGGGCCCTTTGTTGCTCTAAAGTCTCTGCTTTTGTATTCTTTTCCCCTCCTGATGATTCTTCATCTGTGGCTATTGCTGATTGGTCTTTCTGCGGTAGTCATACTGTCCACATTGTCCTATCAGCATATTACTTTGTTTCACAATCCCATCACATGCACACATCCTAATTTGGGCTTTCTGGGTCTTCTCCTAATTTGGTCTGTGCCCCCAAAACCAGTACTGTCAGGCCCCCCACTGTCTTGGGCCTTGTGAGCTGGTGCCACCTTATCTCATGTTATGGAACAGTTTAGTATATGGCCCACAATTTCCCAGGCTATGCGTTACACACCTTAAAGGCTATGAGAACTGTAGGACTGTGTGACCAGGCCTTTAGAAATCAATTAACCTTTGCTGCCACCCTGGACTATTGTCCTAATGCATATATATATTCCCTATAAGCAAATTCCCAAAAGCAAACCTCTAAATACTATTTTTCTAGCCATCAACAGTATCCTTCTTTTCTGGAGTCTGATGTTAATTAATCATGGGCTTATGGTGGACTCCAATTTCATAATTTTAGTGCATGTATGCATCTGGAATAGCCATCCCTATGTACCTGCATATGTGACCAGCTGGTACAGAGTCTATCGTGCATGCTTAGTCTA
Organism: Alligator sinensis; assembly: GCF_000455745.1. NCBI lineage: Eukaryota > Metazoa > Chordata > Crocodylia > Alligatoridae > Alligator > Alligator sinensis. The sequence continues at coordinate 843,639 of NW_005842181.1, read as the reverse complement.
TATTCACACACATCCACATCCACACTGTAGGGGAAATAGAATTAATACCTGTGTGTAAGCACCAAAAATGCCACTTACAGACAGAAAGTTAACATTTAGAAGCATAAAGGGAAATAGAATTCCATCCCAAATGGTTTTATGTAATTTCTCTCAGGTAAGCTATGAACCTGCAGACCAACCTCTGTAGGCTTTATGGAACTGGAAAGGCCATTGCCATCATCCCTAGCCAGTCATTCTGCCTTGTACAGAGAGAGCTGGAAATCCAGGTCACAAGAAGCAATATCTAATTGTGTAGGTATAGTTGCCCTAAAGGGAAATCTAAATTCTGAATAACTTAGCAGGCTCTATTTCATATGCCTAAGAGGAACAGCTGAACACTTTTACTAGCCACTGAAAGTACATGAACAGCAAATAACCAGTAATTGATAGAATAAATATCATTACACTAAATATAATGAGTGAAGGTACAAAATGCACAGCAGATGGTTAACCTGTGTAACTAAATGTATGGGTCCCAGCAGTCACATTTGGGGGTTGCCAATTTGCTTTTCTTAGAACTGGCAGACTCTTCGGATTCTCAAGAGGATGCAGAAAGAAGAAAAGAACAAGAACTTCACACAGATTAACTGTAGATGCACTTGAATATGGTGCTGCAGAATATGTTTGTAGTAAGGAATGGCATGGGAAAGAATAAACTAATTTGATATATTCTATATTCTAAGCTAGCTCTGAAGGAACAGAGCACACAGTGCTGCTGCAACAGCGTATTGCAAGATGGGAGTCTGTCCAAAAGAAGGGATGCTCAGGATTAAAGATCAAGGCTAAGTACAGATGTTCAAAAAGACTGAGGCAAAAGTGATGTAATTGTGTGCTTTATTCTATGTGCCCTAGTTTATGTTGGGAGCAAATAAAACAGACATTTGGCTTTTAGGGAGGTTAGGGAGGGGCACACAGGCTGATAGTGCTGGCTGAGCCAGGAGGTTGGGGGAGCTCCCACACACCTCTCAGCAGGCTGCCAGAACATGCCAAGGCCATCTGAGCTGCTAGCCACCCCTGACTGGCCAGTGCAGTCCTTCTTCCCAGCTCCAGCTCCCACCAGCAGCTGACTGCTCATGGCCAGCTGGTCTGAGCAGTTGAGTGGGAGAGAGGCCCACATGGCACAGGTCTCCATTCCTCCCTACCCCCAGCCACCACTGACAGCTGGCTGCTGGCGAGAGGGGTGGCCCTGGACTGAAAAGCTGGACCAGGCAGTGAGGGGGCTTGGGTCTGGAGAAGCCAGGTCCATAAGGCGGGGGGCCAAGGGGATGGAACTGGGGAGAGAAGCCATGCTGGCTAGTGGACCTGGCACCCACAGGCCTAAGCCAGCATGGTTGAGGCAGCCCACATGGTGGAGATCTCCGCTCCCTCCCTCCCCTCCACCACCATTGACATCTGGCCACTGGTGGGAGGAGGCAGGGCTTAGGGACATGCTGGCCAAACAGGCATGGAAGTGAAGAGGAGAATCCCTGACCATGTGGGACCCCCTAGATGTGCTGACTTGGATCTGCAGAGGCCAGGTCCATACAGTGGAAGCCTCTTTCTTCCCCTCCCAGCCTGCTGCTGTTGACAGCCAGCTGTTTATAGAGGGCTGGGCTGGGGAGAAGAGCCATGCTGGCTAGCCAGGAGTAGCACAGCAGGCCTTAGGCAAGTACAGTATTTTCTCAAGGAAAAAACAGGCAGTTGCAGTAGCAGGTGAGAAAAAGTTTTTGGCTACTTTAACATTTAGTTGCAGGGCTGCAGTGGCTGAGGGCTCAGCCAAATTGCCTGACCCCTCTTCTGTTCTTGAGCTGAGCTGGTGGGTAGCCAGCTGTACCTGCCAGGTCAACTGAGGGCCCAATCCCAGCCAGCAACACCTGTGGAGTGAGCTGTAGGCCCACCCAGCCATTTCAGCAGAACCCTGAGCTTAGAGTTACCACATTTCCAGTGCCAAAAAAGAGGACACCTGTTATAGGAAGGGGACACACACAGTTTCTAACTGTTCCAGTAAATAACAAGTGCCTCAGAAACTAAATGTAAAACAAAAATAAAGCCACAGCCCACCCAAGCCCTGCCAGTGCCCCTAACTCCCAATCCACACTTCCCCATCACTCTTGTCCCTGCTGGTGCCCCTCACTTCTGACCTCGAGACCCATAGCCCTGCCAGTGCCCCACACTTCCCAACCCACAGAATCCCAACCCTTGAGCTATGCTGGTGCCTCTCACTCCCAACCCTCATCCCCTCCCCCATCCCTGCCGGTGCCGCACACTCCCGACCCACAGCTCCCTGACCCCCTAGTGCTCCTCACTCCCAAGCCACAGCCCCCACAGCCCTGCTGGTGTCCCTCACTCCAAACCTACAGCCCAATGCTCCCCCCAGCCCTGCTGAAGGGGGCCCCCAGCTGCCCCCGTCCTGACCAGGCTGAAGCATGACAGCTCTGGTGGCTCTGTCTCTTGTGGGCAGTGGGAGAGTGAGTCTAGCACCAGTGCAGGCTTCAGAGAGGAGGGGAGGCCTGTGGCACCTGCGGGCTGAGACTTCCGCTTCCTGCACTGTGCCAGGCAGCCTGGCCATGTCCGGGCAGCTTTTCCTGACTGTCCCACCCCTCTGACCACAGGCACCAGCTCCAGTGCCACCAACCCAGCCATGCAGCTCCATGCCACCCCCAAAGGGCCCCCCACACTTCCTTCCCCTGGCCCCCCTGCCCTACCCCAACGCCCAGACACTTTTCCCTACTGCTGGCAGGCACCCGCCCCACCTCACATACCCATCCATTTCCATATAACCCTGCCACATACATACACACAGTGCCCTGGACAGTCCCCAAGCCACGGCCCACCAACCCCTGCTCCACACAGACTTACCTGCATCCAGCTGCCGGGGCTGGTCCCACCACCTGCTTGGCTGTATGCCAGCCACATTCATGTGTACGTGCAGATGCATGTGTTGCCCCCTAGCTCCAATCACCCCAAGCAGCTTCTTACAGGCTAGAAGGCTACCAGCCTTCAAGGGGAAACGCATGGTTTCCTCCTTTAAAAAGGAAAATCCACATTTTCCCCCAACAAATGGAAAACCCAGATCCCTAGTAAACATGCACACCACTAGAGCAAGCCGGGAAATGCAGTTCTACCAGCATCCCTGTTGAAAAAGGATTAGCAGAGCAAAATCCCAGACATGTTCATATTTTAAAAAACTGCCTGGATGGAGATCAGAGAGCCCAAAAAGAGGACATGTCTGGGAAAACCCAGATATATGATAATCCTACCTCTGTTACACCCCTCTACTTTAGAAGAAGCAACTTCTGCAGCTCAATTGTCTGCTGAGAGAAAGAGAAAGGAACAATGTACATGCACTAAGGGGGGAAGCATAGTGAATCCATGGGACTCCTTAGCTTCTGGCTAGAGACACCTTCTCTTTACCTCAACAGAGG
>NW_005842181.1:837480-840149 GCF_000455745.1 Alligator sinensis | reverse complement strand
CCTGCTGAAACAGCTGGGGGGGCCATCAGCAAAAAAAAAGAAAAAGAAAAGAAAAACCCAACAACAACAACAACCCAAAATAATCTCTAGAAACTAGTATTGAAATCATGGGGAAATAATTTAGTTCTGGGCCCTGCAAGCCATCAGCAAAACCCCTGAACCATAGGATTCTCAGACACCTCCCACACTGAGATCTAGTTTCCTTTCAATCCTTTCATGAAATGCCAAATATTCAAATCCATATATGACACTCAGATTCATCAAGAATGCCCCAACTCTATTGGTTGAATTCCATCTTGAAGCACTTCAGGTTCATCACCCGATCACTTTTCAGAAGGCCAATTCAGAACTTCACTCCTAAAAACCTTTAAAAATATTTGCGTAGTACTTGCAGATACCTGCTTTGATGGTGCTGTACAAATGCCAAGTATTATTAGTCTATAGTTTTAAAAATGCTTTGGCACCTGCTTCTGCACAATGAAAAATTATAGGTTCTACTTAACAAAGTTTCTTTTGAGAATAAGGAGTGTGCAAAATACATTCTAATTCTCTGTCTCCTTTCCCCATCCAAAAAGATTTTCAAAAGCCTCAAAAGACTTACAGGATGGTTTACTGTAAAATTTGTTTTCTCCAAACACCAACTTGTTTAAAATATTCAGTCTTTTAAACTTGCCATATGGTACATAATTTCATTCCTATGTTATATCTCACAAGTATCCTGGGCTAGAGAATATGCATTAATATTTAATACCACAAAATCAGGGGATGTCAACCAGGGGTACATGTACCCCTAGGGGTACTTGGAAAAGTCCTAGGGGGTATGTGTGGGTGGGTGTGGACGGAGCACTGCCACCCACCACCCTGCACTGCTGCCTCCCAGGAGAAGAGCCGGGGGGAGGGAGCAAGGGCAGCGGCGCCCCTCTGTGGGCCGCACAGACATCAGCTGGCTGGCAGGGTGCGGGGGGAGGGGGGAAAGTTTGCACGTGGGGGCAACTGCAGCCATCCATCACCCCACACCGCCACTGCCCCACGCCGCTTTCCCATGGCTGGTTGCATATGCAGCTCCATGGGCTGCTGATGGGCAGTGCATGATTGGCCAGGTGCAAAGCCTGTCAGCAGCCCATGCAGCCGCATGTGCAAGTGGCCATGGGAAAGCAGGGTGTGGCAGTGATGGCGACACGGTAGATGGCAGCGGCGCAGGGTGGTGGGTGGCAGCGGTGACCACCGTGTGCAAGCTCCCCTCCCCACCACTCCATGTCCGGCTGCTGCCACCAGGAGGGGTACACTTCTTTAAAAAGGTTGAAAACCCTGCACTAAATCATTCCAAAGCCAGGGAAAACATTATTTATCTAAGAAAACATTATTTATCTATTTATGGCTAAGAAAATAAGTGACCACGGCAAAAAATTGGTAACTTAATGTTCTAGAGATGTTTCTAAGTTGTGAATGTAATTCAAGAAAGAGAAAAATATTTTTAATTCACTGATAAGAATAGCTTCATCTCAAGAAATATATCTTTATTGGTGTTGGCAGCAGCAATCCCTCAATTTGAGTGCCACTGGAATTGGTTAGTAGCCAGCTCCTCCTAGTTCTTAATGTCAGCATGCTTCCTTGAGGTCTGTCTTCAATGTGTCCTTGTAGCATTTTTCCTGACCATCGTAAGATCTCAGGCTGCAAGTAAGCTGGGAGCAGAGCACTTGGCTTGGGCACTGAGAGTCAGGAATTCACACACAATTTCCAGTCCAGCAAAGTTGGTGCTTGAAAATCACAGACTCAATGCTGGAAGCACTGGCTTCAGCAAGGATGCTGGCATTTGTGTGATGATCTTCCCATTTGAGGTGGAGGATTTTCTGGAGGAATCATTGGCGATCTCTCTCCAGGCTCTTAAAATAATAGTTGGTGTGTCACCCATGTTTCACATCCATAGAGGAGAGTGAGGATTACAAGTGCATTGTAGACCTGCATCTTGGTGTCTTTCTAAAGATCACAATCAATAAAAATATGCCAGACCAATTTCCTGAAGGAAGCACTTGCACACCAGATCCTGTGGTGAATCTCATAAATGTTCACTCTCTGAGCGAGGTGGCTACTGAGGTATGGGAAGTGCTCAGCTACCTCCAGGGTCTTTCCTTCTAAGACAATTTGGGGAGGGGGTCACATTCATGACCTGGGGCAGGTGGATAGAGCACTTCAGTTTTCTCAATGTTGAGAGAGGCCCAAAGTTTGGTACAGGGGTTTAGTTGTTGGTCTAAGGACATAGGCAGACAAGGTTCCTTGGGTGAATTTGATATCTTTTATTAGACCAACCCAAATAGTTGGAGAATATTTATTAAGCAAGCTTTCGGGTTCAAAACCCTCAGTCAGGCTAAGGAAGTTTCAGCAGTTGGTGTGCGCTCTTCCTGGATGGAATGAAAAGTAAACAAGCCAGGGGCTGGGCTGGGGAGTCAGTTGCCAGGCAGATTATAATGTATCAACAATCCAATGTCTTTGTTTAGTCCATGTTCTCTAGTTTGGTAGGCATTTATAAAGAGATGCTCATGGTCTGGAGGTTTTCCTCAGAGTATGAAAGATGATGCAGTCAAGGTCAAGGATGGTTGTTTTGAATTCTTTGGTCTTTGAGTGAAAACATCCCAGATGAACAGTCCTCCATCCATTTGGTACTCGATGTC
>NW_005842181.1:830046-837470 GCF_000455745.1 Alligator sinensis | reverse complement strand
AGCGGTGGTCCTTAACAAGGACTAGGATGACAGTTAGAAGAGTGGAGAGCAAAATTGAGGTGATGACGTATCCTTACTTGACCCCAGTTTGGATGACAAATGGATCTCTACAAAGAACCGTAGCAGTCTTCTGGTCATAGAAAAGCTTCAAGACTTTGATGTTTTTGTATATATTCTTTATTAAACCACCTTAGAATTGGATAACAACTTAAATATCTTTATTATTATAGGAACGTAGGGCTAGATGGGATCTCATGAGGTCATACAGTCCATTCCGTTGATCAAGGCAGAACTGTTCCTGACTAAACCATTGTGGTCTAGTGTCTGTCCAATCTGCTTTTGAACATTTCCAAGGATGGAGATTCCACAATTTCTCTAGGTAGCCTGTTCTAATGCTTGACCACTCTCCCAGTTAGAACTTTTCTCCTAATCCCCTACCTTAATCTCCTCTGCTGCAGTTTGAGGCCATTGTTCCTAGTCCTATCCCCTATAGCCACAGAGAATAGTTTCTCTCTTTCCTCCTTATAATAGTCCCTCAGGTATTTGAAGATTATTTTCAATTCCCCCTTCAGTCTTAGAATCATAGAATCATAGCAAGTTAGGGTTGGAAGGGACCTCAGGAGGTCATGGTCATCTAGTCCAAACCCCTGCTCAAAGCAGGACCAGCCCCACCTAGATCATCCCAGCCAAAGCTTTGTCTAGCTAGGTTTTGAAAAACCCCAAGGATGGAGCTTCCACCACCTCTCTGGGTAACCTGTTCCAGTGTTTTACTACCCTCCAAGTGAGAAAATTCTTCCTTATATCTAAACTAAATTTACCTTGCTGCAACTTGAGACTGTTGCTCCTTGTGCTGTCATCTGCCACCACAGAGAATAGCCTAGCTTCACCCTCTTTTGAACCCCCCTTCAGGTAGCTGAAGACTGCTATTAGGTCTCCTCTCAGTCTCCTCTTCTCTAGACTAAATAAGCCCAGTTCCCTCCAGTCTTTCCTCATAAGTCATGTCTCCCAACCCCCTCAGCATTTTTGTCATCCTCCGCTGGACTCTCTCCAATTTGTTCACATCCTTTCTGTTGTGGAGGGCCCAAAACTGAACACAATACTCCAGATATGGCCTCACCAGGGCTGAATAAAGAGGAATAATTATTTCCCTTGACCTATTAGCAATACACCTACCAATGCAGCCCAGTATGTCGTTAACTTTCTTGGCAGCAAGAGCACACTGCTGGCTCATATTTCGTGTATTGCCCACTGTAACCCCCCAGGTCCTTTTCTGCAGAGCTGCTCCCCAGCCAGTCAGCACCCAGCCTGTACTGGTGCATGGGATTGTTCCGTCCTAAGTGCAGGACTTTGCACTTGTCCTTGTTGAACCCCATGAGATTCATTTTTGGCCCAATCCTCCAATTTGTCTAGGTCACTCTGAATCCTAGCCCTGCCATCCAGCATATCTACTTCTCCCCCCCCAGGCTTTGTGTCATCTGCAAACTTGCTGAGGGTGCACTCTATGTCATCTTACAGGTCATTGATGAAAACATTGAGCAAAACTGGCCCCAGGGCACTCCACTTGATACCAACTGCCAACTAGTAATCGAACCATTGATTATTATTCTCTGAGCCCAGTGCTCCAGTCAGTTTTCTATCCACTTAGTAGATACTCACTTCCTTAGCTTGCCTGCGAGACAGTTGTGGGAGACCATATCAAAAGCCTTTCTAAAATCAAGGTACACCACACATCCATTTGTCTCCCCACATCCACAGAGTCAGTCACATCATCATAAGAAGGCAATCAGGTTGGTTAGGCATGGCTTGCTTTGGTGATTCCTGATCACCATTCTTTCCTCCAGGTGCTAACAGATGGACTCCTTGAGGATCTTCTCCATGATTTTTCCAGGGACTGAGGTGAGGCCGACTGGTCTGTAGGTCCTTGGATACTCCTTTTTCCCTTTCTTAAATATGGGCACTATGTTAGCCCTTTTCCAATCATCTGGGACCCTCCTTATCACCATGAGTTTTCAAAGATGATGGCCAACAGCTCTGCAATCACATTGGCCAACTCCCTCAGCACGCTTGGTGCATCCCATCCGGTCCCATGGACTTATACACATCCAGCTTTTCTAACTAGTCCCTAACCTGTTCTTTCACCACTGAGGGCTGATCACCTCCTTCCCAAACTGTGCTGCCCACTGCAGTAGTCTGGGAGCTGCCCTTGTTTGTGAAGACAGAGGCAAAAAAGGCATTGAGCACTTCAGCCTTTTCTGCATCCCCTCTATCACAAGGTTGCCTCCCTGATTCAGTAAAGGACCCACTTTTTCCCTGATCCTCCTCTTCCTATTGACATACTTGTAGAAACCCTTCATCTCCCTTGCTAGCTGCAACTCCAATTGTGCTTTGGTCTTCATGACATCATCCCTCTTCTTCTCTTCTCCAGACTAAATTATCCTAGTTCTTTCAGCCTTTCTTAATACATTTCCTGAACCTCTAATTATCTTTGTTGCTAAAGAGACAAGGCTCTAGGGAAGGACCAAACACAACGTTAGCAGCATATTAACAGTACTGTTCTAGAAGTAATATGTGTTGATCAATCATACCACTGGGGTACATGTCAATGACAAGTTTATCATAGAAATATTATCTCTGCAATAATGATGTTTTATTGTAAACAAATTTTTTACGTAAAATTTTAATTTGGGTTCATGATTTCCATTTCTTACGAAAAACCAGATCACGTTTTTAAAAAGATGTTAATTTTTTAGCAAATAATTCTATCTCTAAAGGGATTTTTGGTGGTGGGGATTTTTTTCCTAGTTAGTCTTCTCTTCTCCACATTAACCAACCCTAGTTCTCTCAGCCTTTCCTCACAAGCCATACACTTCCCAGGCCCTTAATAATTTCTGTTGCTCTGCACTGGACTCTTTCCAATTTGTCTACATTCTTTTTGAACTGTGGGGCCCAAAACGACACAGTACTCCAGGTGTGGCCTGAATAGAGTGGAAGAATCACTTCTCTTGTGACTGTGGTAAACTACAAACCATTTAAAGTATTGGTAAACTATAAACTATATATATATATATGTTAAAAACATATTTATATTAAAAAAACAAGTTTTAAAAGGGGTTAAAATAGCAGTCAAACATTGCAGAATCTAAGGAAATTGACTCCTCTCAATTTAAAAGAAAAAAAGGCAAAATTATATATGTTACAGAAGTTCACTCTGTGGACCAACTAAAGGACACTGCAAAAACAACTCAAGTTTATGTAGGAACTTGCACCTCAAAATGCTCAAAAGACTATATACAAGAATCACTTTATCCAACGTGGAAAGCCAGTTGTCTCAGAGATTAAAGCAAAATAGCCACAGGACAGCCTTGTTAGAACAAGAAATTAAGAATAATTAGCCCAACTGAAGCTCTAGGTAGAATTGTGGGTGAGCAAATCAGAGTTGGCAAGAACCATGTGGTTAAGTGCTCTTAAATTTGAATCGAGGCTTATTTCTTTGAAAATGAATTATTAAAAGTGATCAAGGATTTGATTTTACCTCTTATCGACAAGTCAGCAGTTCTCACAGCACTGTGCTGTCTTTTATCTTTCTGAGATGCTGTTTCACCGCTGATGCAGAGGGAAGAGTGCCACCTACTGAGTTATCAGTTATGCTTTCTGTAGCCTTGGATTTTCCTTGGAGATGTCCAGTCCAATTGACTGTCCTTGATTCTGTTCATCCTATAAATTATTTCACCTGCTCAGAGAGGTGTAGCTACACTTGCCAATGTGCTTGCAATCAACAAACCTTACCTGCTATATTGTAAGAACTAAAGATATCTAGTAGAGGTGCCGAGTCTGATATCGGATCGGATTGGCACCGATATAAAGAAAATTGATTGTATCGTAAATCGGCCTCATGTGGCCATTAATTTGGCCAATAAATGCCTGTGCATGCACACAACCACAATGCAGCATGTAGGCAGCGAGCAGTGCAGCCCAGCAGCTTGGAGAACTGCGTGCAGCTGGTAAGTTTGGTGTGGTGGAAGAGGAGGGGGGAAGGAAGGTGTGTGGGGGGGCAGATCAACACCCCCACGGTGAGGGAGCAAGTGGGGCTGGGGCTGTGGCTGGGGCAGGCACTGCCCAGCCAGGGTGGGGCGGGGTGGGGGATGGAGCTGCAGCATGTTCAGGGGGCAAGGGGTGGGGGGGTGGTTCCCGCCACTGTGTGCACCCTAGGAAGGCACATAGGGGCATGTGCCTCCGGATCTGCGCTGGGGGGGAGGAGAGGGTACCGCTGTGGGCTGGGGCCAGGGCTGTGCCAGGCTCTTCTTGGCAGATGCGGGGGGGGGGTGTCAGGTCTGGGCCAGACTGCGCTTGGTGCATGCAGCAGTGGCACTGGAAAGGGGGTGCTGGGGGGCTGCAGTGAAATTTGGGGTGGCCGCAACGCCCCCCACCCCATAGCCACCCCCCATAGCCCTCCTCCTGTAACAAGCAATTATTTGTACAAATAATATACCATTCTACAGTCAACATTTTCATAAAGGCATGATTGAGTCTGGTCAATTCAGGACAAACTATGTTCCAGAACAGTGGCGGCCAACCTTTCTGGGCTGCAGGCTGCAGGAAAGATTGGATTGGATCCACGGGCCCAATCCAGCAGGGGACGTGATCTGGAGTGCGGCTCCAGGCCTGTACAGTGGATCAGGCCCACTTCCCCAGCCCCCATGTACCTGACTGGCCTTGCTGCTCCAGCCCTGGGTGCTGGATTAGGCCCTCTGCCCTGGTCCTGCGCATGCTAAATCAGGCTCACTGTTCAGGTCTCCCACACACACCAGGTCAGCCCTACTACCCTGGCCCAATCTGGATGACATGTGGAGCCGTGTCATTTGACTCACAGGGTATGGAAATTTGGCAGTGGTGGAGTAGTGGGTGTGTTAATTGCTACCGTTCCCCCACTGTAAAATTTCTGGATATGTGGGAACCCTGCGGGACAGATGACATGGCTCCACGGATGACATGGCTCCACTATTCTATGATAAAATATGTGCAGACTCATCAGGTCCACTGTGCTATTTACCTCTAATGTGGAATTCATAGATATTGCAACCTGATCATGGAGAAGCAGCTAATAAGTAAAGGGGGAGTCTCTGGCTTGGTCTCAGTTTGGTTATTCAATCTTTTCTCTGGTTTTTGTCTTTATTTCAAATATATGTTGTTGTAAGAAGACTGCCTCTGCCACTGCCTGAATGGAATTGCCACCTGGCTTGGTCATAAAGCTTTACTACCAAAACTTGTTACATTTATTCCAGCTTTGCTGATACTAGGCTTCAGGGGTTGTTCAGCTTCATAGCTGACTGCTGAGGCTTGAGTAAAGAGCTGCATTAGCACTAGTTCTCAGCACCTCTTTTTTGACTCTTTGTAAAGTCTTAAGCAAAGAAAGGTCAGAATCATTGCCAGCAAATCATTGCCAGAGAAAATACATTCTTTGAGACAAAGAGGTGCTTCTTTCCCCTGTCCTCCACTCTTACTTCAGTCTCATTATCCTTCCAGCCAAGTAGAAATACATCCAGAATTTCAGGAAGGAGGTTGTGGGAACAGTGACCTGTGCTGCAGGGGTGGCTAGGCCCTGGCTCCCAACTTCCCCCACTGCCCAACACTGCAAGAGCAGCAGCAGGGGGACTTTAAGTCCCTAAAGCAGGTAAGAACCTTCTGTCCCTCCTCCCCTCCCCCTCTATGCTCAGCTGCATGTTTCCTTCACTCGCCTCCCTTCCCATCCCCCTCCGCCCTTCACTGCTTCTACTGGTGTCCCCAGAGGAGCCAGGAGGCTCCAAAGCCACCCCTACCTTGCTGCAGCTAGGCTGCACATGGAGCCAGACTTGGTGAGAGACAGCAGTGGCAGCAGACAGGCTCCTTTCCCCTGTGCTTGCTCCTAAGCTGACAGGAAACACCAGGCAGATCAGGCAAGGAGGAAATACCTGTCCACTGCTGCTACTGTCCCTGACTGAGCCCAGTTGTGCATGGAGTCTGGCTGGAGTGGGGTGAAGCAGCTCTGCACCTCTCCCTGCTTCCACTGGGGATAGTGGAAGCAGTGGATGGGGTGGAGGGCAGGGAAGGGAATTGGAGAGGAGAAGATGTGCTGCTGAGCAGGGAGAAATAGGGAGGGAGGGAATTATTACTTGTTTTGGGGTCTTAAAAATATAGCCCCTAGCTGCTTCTCCCACGGGGTGGTTGACTGAAAGAGGGGTATGTCCATGATACTGCACCACCCTGGATCCATCTGTGCAGCCAGGAATTTGTGTTAGGTTTGGATGACTCCGCATGGTGTCTCCTGAAGAACTTCTATGTCAAAGTGTAATGCAAATAAACTTTCTGAAACTGTACTTTCATGTGATCACCAGGGATCCTGGTTTTCTCTGATTAAAAAAACAAACCAACCCACATTTTCAGATATAACCCCCCACCCCAAAAACCCCATATTTAAAACTTCACGATTAAAATGAAACACCACTAATATATATATTGAACCTTCTGAATGTGACCCCAAGGATTTTAGATTTAGCACCTTCTAATGCTATAATTTAGTGACTGGTATGTTACACAGAGAGCTGGAAATGATGACTTTGCTTCCTAAAGTGGTAACTTTTAAATTGTCCCTGGGCTAAAGATATCACATGGTTACGTTAATCTTGAATATTTATCGTCAGTTCCAAGCATTAGGGTTATTTGGATTCATATAAAAAGTCAATGTTGATGTGCTTGCTTCATTCCCTACTAGAATTCATTGAAAGATATTCATCAAGCAATTCTAATGAATTTCACAATGATCCTTAAATAAAATATTTCACACTTGTTTTTCCTTCATCACTTACCCAACATTTCATAAACCCAACATTTCATAAATATATATATATATATATATATATATATATATATATATAGACACACACACATATACAGTAAAAGTTTTGTTATCTGGCACCCATGTGGAATGGAGGGTGCCAGATAACAAAATATACCAGTTAACTGAGCAGCCTGAACAGGAGTCTTTCCTTGTTCAGGCCATCGCTGTCCCACCACGTCTGGGGTGTTGCCACCCCTCCCGCCATGTTGTCACCCCTCCTGCTGTGTTGCCGCCCCTCCTGCGGGGCCTGAGGGACAGGGAGGGGGGACCCGCGTAAGCTGCTATGCCCCAGGCCATGGGGGCTAGGCAGCGCAGGCTGCTTTCCTCTGGGCTGTGGGGGCTCCGCATAACCGGAAGTGCCACAGTGGGCACTTCCAGTTTCACTTTTCCCTTGCATGCCCTTACAAGCCGGCATGCTGGTTAACAGAGTTTGCTGGCTTGTAAGGTGCCAGATAACTCAGCTTTTACTGTATATATATTAGAGGTGTTTCATTTTAATAATGGAAAATATGGATGGGGGGGCGTTTATATCCAATTTTTTATTAATCAG
>NW_005842181.1:800644-830036 GCF_000455745.1 Alligator sinensis | reverse complement strand
CACCAAGAAATGGTGGCAGAGAGCTCTTTCCCCTCTAGAGTTGCTGAGAGCTCTTTGCCTTCCTCACCAAGAAATGATAGTAATAAACCTCTGACACTTCAAGCCACAGAGTTTAAATACAGTTGCTGTAAAACATACAGCTTTGTAATACTGAGGAGCAATTATGCAAATCTGAATACTGGTAAGACTATTACAAAAATCTTGTAAGATGCCACTTTAATATGGCTAGATAGTATATGTGTACCAGAGTCAGTTGTGGCACTTCTGCAGAAGTATGCCCTAATCAGAGGAACCAAGTGACACTGGCCACATGTACACGAGCAGCGGACTGCACCGTTTTTACTGTGTAGTCATTTAGTATTTGCTTAACTAAGTATTAAATAACTGTGCAGTAACCAATGTAGACACACTCACTGTGCCTCAGGTAGGAGCAATCTCTTTTAAGGTGCTATTCCAGGTGCACTGGCTGTACAGTTTGCTCTGTCCATTAAGATTGAACATATGCTCCCACCAGACAGTATGCTGGCCTGTTTCTCTGGCCTGGTGTGGAGGGGAGTCTTTGTTTGTGTTCCTTAGAGTGGAAAGCAGGAGTGAGTGTTCCCTATATCTCCTGGACCACATAGGCATTGCTGATATGAAAGGGCCTTGCCCATGTGCACAAGATAGAAAAGGCTTCTTGTGCATCCCAGCCACTCACACAGTCCTGCAAGGACCATAACAGTGGCCCAAACAATTGTTTTTAAAAGACAGAACCTGGGTCATTTGTATCCGGATGATTCACAACTCACTTAGCGAGCAGCAGATTGCCAAATTAAGGATGTACCACTTGATTGTTTGCTGCAGTTATTTCAAAGGATACCACTTCTCCACCTAACTGGAGCTTGTCTAAGTTCTCGCACAGCTGATCAGAGCAATGGGGCCTTCTGAAATAAAAGCCACAGAAAACAGCTAAAGTATCTCAGCAGTCTTATGCAACTGTACTGCTCTGATTGATTCACAAACTCTATTCATAGGAGAGTTAAGAACCTAAGCCTGTGAAGAATTCAGGTTCTACTGTAAACCCTTCTCTGTATTCATTTAGACTCTCTCCTCTGTTCTCTTCCCCTAAATAATGGCTATTGTAAAAGTCAAAGGGCCTAGCCCTTACTCATGTCCACAGCCTGAATGAAGGTTCATGAAATCAAGGAACATGAATGAAGATGATAGGATTGGGCCCCAAACAGTGCCTCCTGTTGTAGAAATGACTAATGGTTTCAGTATTTGGGGAATTTCTTTGATTAAACTGCATGTACAGATAGACAATTCTCATTGCTCATTTTCTCACTTTGGGATAACAGATACATTACAGAGACAGAACAATAGGAAGTGAAAAATTCCTAGGTAGCCAGATGAATCACCACCTCTAGTTATTTTCCCCAAAAGGGAACTGAGCAGTCAGCAGTCATCTTTGGAACCCACTAACGAGGACAGTGTTTAGACCTTCACTTCTCAGCAATACAAGATGTGTGTGCAATACCTTACAGTATAAAACCCACAATCTATTTATTATTTCTGACAGCTACAAAACAACAGAATTGTATTTGTCACCCAGTTAAAGCCCAGTGTGTTGAATCTAAAGATGCATGTGCTCAACTGCTTGTGTACAGTATAAGAGCAGAAGAAAAGGGAAATAAATTGTGTCCCTTCCTCACTCGATTGAGTATATAGTCAGCTATAGCAAAATGAAGTTATCCATCTTGTTTGCATATGTATTCTATTATTTATTAGTACAGGTCCAGACTTTCTTTTGCTCTGGATTTATAAAGAATATAAACTGACAACTTGCACTCTAAGTTAGCTGACATCCAGTCTGGAAATTTTAGTTGGCCTTTTAAATAATACCTTTCCAAGACTGACCAAATACGTAAGGCAGAAATGTAACTCAGTAACTTCAGTGTTTCTGTCATTAACAGTACATGACATTACAGTCTTGTGAAAAATCAATTTCATGAAAAATCCAACAACAAAAATTGCTTGATATCAGGAGTTCTAGTATCCTCAGATATATAGGTCTTGTACTGACTTTGGCATAAAATCTGAATGAGCATATTGGAAATTAGCATACCAGTAATTACAAATAAAATTGTTAATGATTATTGGGAATTCCCCCCAGTACATACTGGGAGTAACTGTAAAACCTATAGCTGCAGAAAGGTTTAACTGGATATGGTTCTTTATTAGCCTAGACCAGCCTCAAATCCTGTTCCACCAGTGGGTTAGAAGAACTCACGAAGCTGGGCTAGCTGAGCAAGGAACTGGGATAGAGTTAGAGCATTTCCAGCGCCGTCCCTTTTGGACAGGACCCCATGGAGCTACAGTTTATTTTAAGGTTTCTCTGTTACAGCAGAATCACTGTTGGAACTATTAACTATCCCACCCCCTGCAAATGAGTGAGTCACCTTTATTTTACAGCTGTTCCCAACTCCACGTGAGGTATATCCAGTCTAGTATTTAGAGATAAAACCATATCACCTTAAATAATACAGATATCACTGAAATATAACCTAGCCAGCACGTGCTCATTTGATCCCCTCTCCAAATACAGATTTCAGCTTCAGATTTTTCTCAAATGTTTATCTGTATTTTTGAAGCATAATAAACAAACTTTGCTCCTGTAGAGGTGGAATGTGGACACATTTCTGTTTTATTTTTTATTTTTTTTAAATAAGAGGTGTAAGCCAGGCTGGTCCATCTCTACCTAAGAACATGATCGGGGGCAGCAGGGCAGGCCCTACAAGAAGAGGCTAAGGGACCTGAACCTGTTCAGCCTCCACAAGAGAAGGCTGAGCAGGGATCTAGTGGCCTGTTACAAACTAGTCAGAGGGGACCAGCAGGCACTGGGAGAGTCCCTGTTCCCCCGAGCACTACCAGGAGTGTCTAGAAATAACAGTCACAAGCTGGCAGAGGGTGGATTCAGACCCTCTCAAGAGGCGCTACTTCACAGTCAGGGTGGCTAGGACCTGGAACCAACTTCCAAGCGAAATGGTGCTGGTTCCTACCCTGGGGGTCTTTAAGAGGAGGTTAGACAAACACCTCGCTGGGGTCATTTGACCCCAATACTTTTTCCTGCCATGGGAAAAAGGGAGTCGGACTTGATGATCTGCTCAGGTCCCTTCCGACCCTACCAACTATGAAACTATGAAACATTTAATTACTGTAAAATTAATATCCAATTTTTGTCCTTACTAGGGCTCAGTAAAGACAGAAAGCTGTAGACCCAAAATTCAATTTCTCTCTCTTTATGCTGAAAAAAAAGTTTATAAAATATTGGGTAAGTAATGAAGAAAAAGGCAAGTGTGAAAGAAGGCTAATAGCATACTGGGCTGCATTAGTAAGAGCATTGACAGCAGATCAAAGAAAGTGATTCTTCCCCTCTATTTGGCACTGGTGAGACTACATCAGAGTATCATGTCTAGTTTTGGGCCTCCCATTACAGAAAGGACATGAGCAAGTTGGAGAGAGTCCAGTGAAGGGCAACAAAAATGGTTAGAGGGCTGGAGAACATTGTTTTGTGAAAACCTGAGGGAACTGGGGTTTTTTAGTGTGGAGAAGACTGAGGGGGGATTTAACAGCAGCCTTTAATTACCTGCAGGGTGGTTCCAAAGAGGATGGAGCTGGACTGCTCTCAGTGGTGGCTGATAACGGAACAAGGAACAATAGTCTCAAGTTGAAGCAAGGGAAGCTGAGGTTAGATTTTTTTTTTAAAAAACCTCTCTAACTCATAGGGTAGTATAGCCCTGGAACAGGCCACCCAGAGAAGTTGTGGACTTTTCATCCTCAGAGTTTATTAAGACCCAGGTAGACAAAGTCTTGCCTGGGATGATACAATTGGGGATGGTTCTGCTTGGAGCACAGGGTTCAGGGGCGATAGGTAGGGGGTGGATGGGGCTGCACATGCACCCCTTGAGAGCACCAGTGCACCCCCTGTCAGGTTGTGCTCCCTGTGTAGCCGGTGGGCAGGCGGGAGCACCAGTGCCCCCTCTGTGAGCAATGGCCAGGGAGCAGGGCTGCCAGAAAAAGCTGCCACACTGCTGGAAGTGGCTGCGGGAGCTCCAGAAGCGGCACGGCCACTTTTACAGTGAGCGAGATTGGTGCCCCTACGGCCAGCGGGATCGGTCGCCAGGGAACCAACCCCCGGTCAAGGGGATTGGCCACCAGGGGAATCCCTCCCCGGCCGGTGGGATTGGCTGCTAGGGGAGCCCCCCCAGCCAGCGGGATCAGCCACCAGGGGAGCCCCCTGGTCACTGACTGGTGCCTGAGGGAGGGGGCACATGTCCCCCCTGACACAAGAGGCACCAGACACCCATGACCGGATTGGAGTAGATGACTTCCTGAGGTCCCTTCCAAGCCTAATTTTCTATGATTCTATGATTATTTCTATATTAACTACACTGTCATTTTCTAGTGAAACTTTAGATCAGGGCCGTCCAAATTCTATGCAGCTGCAGGCCAAAGGCCCTGCAGACTGCACCAGCAGAGGCTGTATATCTGGGCTAGGGACAAACATTACACATAAACCTGATCAGAGTTTAGTGATCACAGTAAGTGATCAGAAACTGGTCTAAACCTGTAACAGATGTTCAGTGCACATAAACTTTAGATCAGAGCAAGTGGGGGGAAGGACGAGGAGGAGCCGAGCCACCTGTAGGGAATTGGGAGGGGGGTTTTTTCCCTTCCCATCCCTATTTAGCAGCATCGGCCAGGAGCCATGCTCCCGAGCCGGGCAAACAGGCCAGGCAAACAGGCACACTCTTCAGAAGCACGCTGGAGTTTGCGGGGGAGTTCACACCCGGGGGGAGAACAGCAGGGAGGGCCTGAGACTCCACACGTCAGGAGCCCCTGCCATGGAGGAGGACTCCTGACTGAGACTTTAGGTAAGTGAATGAGGAGGGGGGCAGCGATGGGAGTGGTGACATGGAGTGGAGCCAGGGACTTAGCCTTGGTGTTGCCTCTGGCTTGGAGCTCCTGTGGGGGTACCACCCAGACGGGGCCTTTGGAGGGGTTGGCAACACCCTGGGCCCCTGTCTGTGGCAGCTGCCTGGCAGGGGTTCTGGGGCCTGGGCGAACCAGGAGTCCCCTCACCTGTCCCATGTGTGCCCAACTTGAGGCCCTGGAGGGGCAGGTGAGGGAACTCTAGGCGGAGGTCAGCAGGCTGCGGGGGATCAGGGCGGTTGAGGAAGAGATTGATGGGTACTTCTATTCTCTGCAGGACCACACACCTAGAGGGAAGGCGTCACAGGAGGCGGTCAATGCAGAAGTATGGAAGATGATGACCTCCAGATCCAGATATCGCAAAACTAGATGTTGCACTACTGAAACAACTCCCCCAGTGCAGCTGGGAAACAGGTATGATGCCCTAGCATCACTGGGAGAGAGCACAGCAACACAGGCCACGTCCACAGCTACCACTAGACAGGCTGAGAGACAACTGGGCAGCCAAAGGAAAAGGTGTCAAGTCATCGTGGTGAGCGACTCCTTCCTGAGAGGAACGGAGGGAGCCATCTGCTGCCCGGATTCTGCAGTACGGGAGGTATGCTGACTGCCCAGACCTAGGATTTGGGATGTCACAGCGAGGCTTCCAGACTTAATTAGGCCCACTGACTACTACCCCATGGTCCTCATCCATGTTGGAACGAATGATGTGGCCCGGAGTAGTCTGGGATGGGTCATGACTGACTACATGGCTCTGGGAGACAGGCTTAGAGGCTCGGGGGCACAAGTAGTCTTCTCATTGGTCCTCCCAGTCAGCGGCCATGGCCAGCATCACAGCAACTGTATCGAGGAGGTCAACTCACAGCTTCGGAGCTGGCGCCACTGTGCAGGGTTCAACCTTCTATACTTCCAGAAGACCAGCTTCAACAAGCTCAGGAGATTGGTTAGGGTGGGACTGAGGGGTAATCACATCTGTGAGATGGGAGTCCAAGAAGGGTGGGAGTTCCTCAAGGGACTGATCCTACAGGCACAGAGGGACACCATCCCAGTACATGCAAAGGGTGGCAAAAGAGCCAAAAAAACCTTCTTGGCTGACCTCCACCACTGCACTGAAAAGTGCTAGAGTCACTCTCAACTCCCTCAATCATGCCTCACTGCCTGCCACACTCAGGGATTGACAGTCAGAGGAGGGAGGGGGAGTCCAGAGGCTCCAACTGCTGTTCCAGGTGAAGCAATGAGGAGAGCAGCAGCTGGACAGAAACTCCAGGACTGCAGTTTAACCTCTTGCAGACCACATGTGGCCTGAAGGCTGCTAGCTGTACAGCTCTGCTTTAAGTATTTGCGGCATAACCCTATTTCCTTTTATGTGCCTAAATGGAACATACCCAGCCACGTAACTACCATTTTTGGGCACTAGTAGAGTTTGAAATCTCTTGCATGTGCAGCATGCATATATAACACCACAACTTAGCTTGTACTGTAGGTTGTACTGTTGTCACGCTCTGTCAGCGTGCACATACTTGCATGCAAGTCCTGAAATTGTAAGCTGATAAAGGGAGAAGAGGAAGGCCCTCCTAGGTTTAGGCCAATAACTTGATAGCCAAAGCCCTTGCCCAGGAAACAGATGACCCAGATTCTGGATCTTCCTCACCAGGAAGGAGGCTTGAACCTACATCATCTTGACTTTCCAACATAGTGGTCCAATCATTAGACCACAGGTAGGTGGTAACAAGGCCCCAGCTCCAGCCCTCCTCTTGAAGCTAAGCCATTACACCTTGCATTGAATACTCAGTGACAAAACAAATCGCAAACAGTGGATCCTAGGAATCTGCTTCTTGGGTGAATGCCCTAACTACCCAGGATGAGTGGATGAAGGGATGGTTTTGTGATTAAAAAATAAGACAGAGTTGAGGGTTAGGTCCTATTCTCAGCTGTGCCATAGACTTCCTATACAACTCAGAAAGACACTTTGGGTATGATCTACATAAAGGTATCTGCATATGCTTCTCTATAAATATGCATAAGCAGGTTAGAAATTTGCATGGGAGACAGGCAGCCTGAAAACTAGGTTGAAACCTGGGAAGCCTTGGTTCAATCCTTGTCATGGACTCCCTGAGCAAATAACTTATTTTCTCCCTGCTTCAGCTTCTCACCTTATAAATGAAGACAACAGTCTTTTCTTTCTCCCACCTCCATCTCCACTGGAAAAGGAACTTTTCATTGCTGTTTCATAGAGTAACAAGCGTGCATCCCGGGGTTGATTTCAACATAGGCCTGCCCACTTGTTTACAGGCTAGCCACCCGCCCATCTCACCTGCCATATCTTGATGTTCCTGATTGTAAGATGTTAATCAGGCAGGAGGCTGCCCTTTGACAAGGGCCTCTGTATACACTCTAACCTCCCCTTGATGTGTTCCATGCCTCACAGATGTTTCTTGGCCTAACACCCAGCCTCATCATCATCTCTACATATACTGGGCTCCCAGCCCCATCCCTGGGCCTACTAGCCCTATCTTCTGGCTTTAGGCCCCATCCTCGGGCTCCAAGTCCCATCCTCAGGCTCCAAGCTGCTGCCTATGCCCCTGTAGGTAACAGAGCACCCTATGCGCTGTTACACATAGGCTTTGCACTACCTAGATCATGTAAACATATAGTCAGGCCAACTTTCTGCAACCTAGAAGGGTTCTGTTAGACCAGAGAAATCTTTATATATTGTTACATAACCATCTTTTCCCAATTTGCACAGGCGACTTGATAGATTAGGAGCGGAATACAGTGTTCTGGCTGCTCTTCTGCAAAGTCAGGATTTCCTACTGGAGGAAGGTATAACAGGATTCTGCTTGAAGGGTGGCTGTGATGCCTCTGGAGTCCCCGCTTTAGCCCCTGTCTCCTTGGTCTTCTGTGGGTGATCTCCCCTCCACCTCACTTGCCAAACCTCGATGAATATGATGCTTTTAGAAAAGGCAAGCTGCCCAAGGGCTCCCCAAGTCAGATCTCCTCTCATGAACACAGGTGTCCATGCACATTGCTTTAAGAGCTAATTACATGGGCTCCATCCTCCCCAGTACCCACATCTATGCCTTGAAGATGTCACACATACTAATCAATCATAACCGCCCCTACAGGCTCCTGGTTTTGTTCTGGGCTATGGGCACTTTGGCCCCCTTGGTTTGCAGCTGTGGCCCTCCTGGCCTTTGGTCTTTCTCCTTAGACCTTGGCCCTGGCTCCTAGGTCAGTTAAGACCTGTGGGCTCTCCTGCCCCACCAGTCTCCAGCTGTGGCCCTTCTTGGCCTTCAGTCTGCCTGAGCCCTGGCTCTGCTCCTAGGCCAGTGTGAGCTACAGGCACCCTGGCCCCACCTGCTCCCAGGCCCTCTACCCTCCTTTTGGGCCCTCTAGCTCCTGTTCTCTCCCTGGGCTTGCTAGGACCTCCTTACTTCCCCTTAGTCCTTTCCACAAACCACCAGATGCTCCGCAGCCCTAAGGCTGCATACCCACAGACATACCTGATGTGAGTCATAGTCACTCTTCCAGCAGCCTGCTCAGGAGCTCCTTCTGTCAGCTACCTGGGTGAGACTCCCTACCTACCTTAGGCCCTGGGATTATATATACCTCAAGCCCAACCCCCTTCCAGTTGGGCATCTTCCCTGATAGCTTTCTGAGTTTTCTAGAGCCCTCTCTCTTCTTAAAATGACAGAAGCATACTAAGCACCCTGTCACCAAAGGACATAATGTAGAGCAAGCCTTGGACTATTCCAAGTTATACCAGGGGACTATTCAGTCATGACCAGGGACCCTGGTTTTCTCTTATTAAAAAAATCCCCCATTTTTGGATATAAACCCTGCCCCAAAATCCACTTGAAAACACTCAGAAGCTTTATATATCATATAGTTTCATAGTTTCTACGGTCCAAAGGGACCTCAACAGATAATCAAGTCCGACCCCCTGCCATGGGCAGGAACAAGTTCTGGGATCATAATATTCCAGCCAGATATCTATCCAACCTTCTCTTGAAGACCCCCAAGGTAGGGGAGAATACCACCTCCCTTGGGAGCCCATTCCAGAGCCTGGCAGCCCTAACTGTAAAGTAATGCCTCCTGATATCAAGCCTGAACCTGCTCTCAATCAATTTCTGGCTGTTATTCCTTGTTATCCCAGGTGGTGCCCGAGGGAACAGAGCCTCACCTATTTTCTGCTGGTCCCCCTGGTGAGTTTATAGACAGCCACCAGATCCCCTCTCAGTCTTCTCTTGTGGAGGCTGAATAGATTCAGGCCCTTTAGTCTATCTTCGTAGGGCCTGCCCCGCTGCCCCCTGACCTCCTCTGGACCCTCTCAAGGGGTTATTTATGAGAAAATACTGTGCTGGCTGTAAAATGGGCCACCACATAATGACCTGTAACATGTACTCACTAATGGGTTATAATATAATTAGTTACACATCACTGCATAATGGTAGATGATATCAGCTATCTCTATACTCACTGAATAAACAGTTTTGTTTTTTACAGCATGTAACTAGCATCTCTCAAAAGAAAAATCAGTAAGGATAGTTGCTTAAAGAGATCAAAATGTCCTACAGTATAGATTACCAGACAATTTTTGTTTTCCTTTTTCTGAGGCAAGTGGTTCAAGACAACCAAGCATTAAGTCAATGCCATTTCAAAATCACAGCTATAACTCTTCTAAGTGCTAGTACTAACCATTTTAGTGGCTAGTACTCCCACTTCCCCAAAATTTGCAGCTGCAGGAAGCAAATTGGTATGAGTAAATGCAGTGTTGGAGGGATGTTGTAGCCACGATAAATGCAGGAAATATGCAAGAGGCAAGGATATTTTTAAGAGGTGATGTTTTTTATTGGACCAATTGCATGGTTAGGAAAGATTTTAGACAAGATTTTTAGTACAAAGTACTCTTCTTTATGTCTGATAAGGAAAATGTTGCATGAGTATACATTAGTATATATCAGTACACATTTTATTTTCTTACTGATTTATGAAGTGAATGCAAGGTATCGTATTAACTGCAAGAGCAAGCAACACACTGAATATCTCACAAACATTCAGTGACTTTCTCCTGTAGAGGAGATTTTACTAAAACCTGTCTTCATGGCATATTCATTTTCATGGCAAAGTTTAGTTATCAGTAATTCACATTTCTATAAAAGGTCTGTAAAAATAACCCTCATGCTCTCTTCTGTTGAACAAGCTGTATAAACATAAAAATGGTTTCAAAGGTATTCTGTCTAAAATGTTGCAAGAAATTTGTGTCCCTTCTTCAAAGGTATCTAGGCAAAATAGTAACTGTGCTCTGAGTTTGCCAGTCACTTTCTTCTAGTTTTATGTCTTAAACCACAAGTTGGCAAACTACGGCTCAGGGGCCATATTTGGCCCACGAAGACATTGGATATGACTCATGAAGGTCTGATCCAGCTCAAGGCAGAGCCTCCCACAGCTAGTGGGGCAGCTGGGGACTTGTGGGGGTCACATCCGAGTAGGCCTAGTTTCCGCATCAGCCTCATGCTATCTGACAACTGCTGTGTTAACCCCAGGATTGCCGGCTGTGCCAACATCTCTCCCAGCAGCAATGGTGTCTCTCACAATGGGTAGGGGGGCTGTGAGGCTGACAAGCTGAGCGTTGAAGAGAAGCCCTAAGAAGGATAACATCACCGAGAAGTGAAGGCCTGACGCATAACTTCGCCATGACGCCCACTGAAGCCCTGATCGTGCAGTTCTTTGTTATGAATCTGATCATGTGTATATGTATTTGTGCTGGTTTGATTTGATCTCTAGAGAACGAACTTCTTATATTAGCAAATTTTGTGTTTACTCGTTTGGTTCAGCAACCCGTAGTAAGAGCTCTTAATAACTCGAGTGACGAGTGCGCGGTCTAATTTAGCTATGCCTTCAGCAAGGGGGGATGTCACAACCCAAAGGGTGTGATTTTTGTTTTTGTGTGCTTCGGCACTGCTAAATTGTTCCCACTAAATTATAGCTTCTTTGCACGGTGGAGTTTTCTGCTGCAAAAGAGAACCCCGGTGCAAGGGAGAATTTCCCGCCAATTTGAAGCTTTCTTTGCAGGGTGCATTTCTTTGTTGCAGCACAGAAATGCTCGTTGCAAAGAGTTCCCGCCATTTGTATGCTAATTCGAGTCCCATTATTGACCAGCACCAGGAGGAGGAGACTTCACGCTGTGTGAAGATCTCTAAGCGCTGCGGATCCCTACGGACCCAACGCATTTCAAGCAGGCAACAGAGGTCTGATCAGCCTCTAGCCTCTCCCCGTCGCCGATAGATTCCTAGACGTATCCCTCCCTGCGCGCAAAAGAACCGGACCCACGAAGCCTAGCAAACTTTGTGTGGATGAGTGAGCAGAAGGACCCGCGGAGCCTAGCAAACTTCGTGTGAGTTTATTCAGAGCTCTTTCGGACGAGTACTTTCTTCGGTTGACACGACGGGCTCGCGTGTTTAGAGCCTTCAGCCGGATTGGGCTAGAGTTCACGAGTTTAGAACTCTTGTCCGCCTCTCTTCTTTCCTGTCTGTAACCGCAACTCAAGCAAGTTTTCCAGCCTACACCACGACCATCTTTGGTGTAAGTAAACAATCTTTAAAACTACCGCTAAGCGTTTGTGCCTAATTCCAGCTCGTCGCCCTCCCTCTCCGATCCAGCATGCCCGGGCTGCTGGCCACAGCCCGTGTGCAGCACGAAAAAGGGCTCGGGTCGCTCCCGGCCCACACAATACCCATATCAGTGAAGATTTATGAGTTTGGTATTATAATATTATAATACTAACTTTGCTTGAAGTTCAGAGCTTGGAAGGATTATAGAGATCGGAGAAGAAGAAATGATAAATTCACTCATATTCCTTTTCTGCTCCCTCCCACCAACACATGCTTTTAGCCAAATAACAGATTTATTAGAACATTTCTTCAAAGTGATTTTGATTTTACTGGTAGGGAGGAACCATAAGCAAATATGTCAGTACTTGTCTGAACATCTGACTAAGGTAAAAATGAAGTTAAGTGTAGTCAAATATATCATTTTCTTTAGTGAGTTCTGCAGTGGATTATAACAAGAACATATTGAAGTATTTGTGTGTTTACACCCTGAAATTTTACCTCCTACCACAGCAAGCCAGAGGGAGCCAGAGGGAAACACCACTGCAAGCAAAAGACAGAAAATAAGTATATTTCCTCTCTAGGGCAGTGCCTATCCCACTAAGCCACAGAGGCAGGCTCTGTCTGGTGCACTATGCTCCTAACCCCACATATTTTCCCTTCTTGGCTGCACTCTGAACCCCCACCAAAATGAGGGGTGAAACATGTTCTTTACCTAGTGGCTGCCCTGAATGCCTTATTGGTTAAGGCGCTTAGCTGGGAAGAGGGAGAAATGCATTCAAACCCTTGTAGATTGAAGGGGACCTAAAATCTGGGTGACCCTTTCCCTGGGCAAATGCTCTGATCACCAAGCTCTTGGATTCAAAAGGCGGGAGTACCCTCCATGATCAAACAACCACTCAAAATGTTTCCGCTGACAACACTTTCAGGAATATACTTGCAGTTACATGCTTTCCTGGACAGCATAGGATCACCACAGAGTGAAGGTGACTGTTGCCAATCCTTTCTACATATGCTTAGAAAGACCTATTTGCTGCGTCCAGATGAGCAGGGGCGTGTGCTTGCAACAGCACAAATAGTACTGGCACAAATTTGTGCCGCCACTTTGTGCCACAGTACACAGCCCTGCATGTGTGCTTTGTTGCGGGACACACTGTCTTGCTGTGGGCAAACTGCCCTTGCCCAGCTCCTTTTGGCTCCTGGCATGATGGGGTAACCGGGGCACAAATGGAACATAGAGACGCTCTGGCCAGCAGCCAGAGAGTCTCACTGGAGGACCAAGGCTCTGCTTTTTCCCCTCCATGCTATTCTTTGCTACTGGAAAATCCTGGTAGGAAATTTTATATCCTGCACTGCCAATCTGCAGCATGGGGCATGTTTTAACATTCCATGCATGCAGTTTGTGGTACCACAAAGAGTCGGTGGTGCCACAAACCGCACACCCACTCTCATCTGGATGCAGTCATTTAGTTATGCAGATGAAAATTCCATATTTTCACACATCCCCCTCACCTCCAAATAAGACATGCACTTTGTGGCTTTTTTCCAGAGTCATGGTCTAAAGTTGGTTTTGTCAGAGAGAGGCAGTGCTGCAAGATGCCTGCCAGCTTCTTTCCTGGGCAAAAAGTAGGAAGGATGGCATCCAGTATCAACCTTGTCACAGCCATTCTCAAATTGCCAGCGGTTTTTAGCTGCTCATTTTTGGCAGCAGTGTTTTCATGCTTAAACTCCTCCATGCTTTTATTCTAGTGAAGAAAATCCTCTTAAGACATGTACCCTGATTTTTGAGGGCTGTTTTTTGAGGGGAGAGGTGCATGTAACAGGCAAGGAAATACAGTAAGGTCTAAAAATATGTGTAAGAATGAAAAGAGCCTCTTACACACCTCAATGAAGCCAAACTTATATACATCCTTTAGATGACATAGGATTTAAAGCTACTGATTCAAGGTTTATTTACTTTGCATACACACCTGTATACCTCCCCATCCTATGAAAAAAGATCCTCAGTTGTGATATATTGTACTCATAGACTATTTTAAAATAAATATAATAAAATATGGTTGATGCATATTAAATCATGTGATAGTCACATTTTATAACAAGAACAATTTAAATATACAATGGTTACTTACATCAGTTTTTGGTCGTGCTCCAGATGACACTGGACATGGCAAACCATCTAGCTCTTGGTAGCCTGCCCTCTTACTTGTACAGATTCCCTTTCTCTGATGATCTCTGTGAGGGTTTGTCTCCACTTTAATAGCACACTGTAAATGATAAATTAATACTTAATAAAGAAAAGTAATAAAGCTTTTTAAGAATGGGAACCACAAAAATAATGCAACAATTGGGTTTGTGTCCTTTTTAAGACTTCTACAATGTGAAATATAAATTAGGGCTACAATTTTTTCGTATTTAATTTTTTTTATCTGTTTATATTTCCATATTAGAAATCCAAGTCTTGTCCATAGAGGCACGCAGACAACTATGGCATGAGTAGGAATACCATGTAACAACATAAATGCCAAACAAGAAAAACCCCATTATCTGAGAATAGTAAATAATTTTATTAGAACAACATCCATGACACTTCAAATTAAAAGCTGAGAATGCAGCCAAATCCACTTCCTTGCATTCTGTAATGACTGCGCAGTAGCATTTCATGGAGATGCGCCCAGTATTGTAGAGTTTGACAAGCAATAGGACTTGAACGCGGCCTCTGGATGATTAATGTAAATTCAGCCACATTCCAAATACATAGTACTTTTTTTCTTCTTTTTCCTGGTCACATGTGCAGCTCAATATATTTCTGGTTGTGTTGAAAAACATCTACCTTAAATAATACAGTATGGACTCACATGGCTTCCTGGAATTGCATTTCTTGTTCATTTATAGTTTTAACTATGTATCCTTGATCTTGCATTATTAATGGCTACATGGAAAATTTACTCCTGTCTTTAATAAGGCTCAGCATGTAGCTATGCTACCCCAAAAGGAAAGCTGGCAAAGAATTCTATTACATTTTACATGCCCAAATGGCACTTACCTGGTCATGTACCTGCCATTTGTGCACTTACCCACCATTTGAAGTATTGTTTCTAAGGGTAGCATGGTGCACTGCACATTAGCCAGACAAATTTGTGAGTCTATACACACATACAGTGGGCAAGCATAAACTATGACATTCTACCTGACAAAGACCTGTGACTAACAGGTAGTAGATGTCAGTAGGCAGCGAAAAACTCTGTTATTTTAACCTCAATACAAGAGTGATTAGGGCATTTCCCCAGATACCAAAAGACCCACGTTTAAGATTCACTGGGTGCATCTGCAGGTTCATTAATGTGGTGTAATTACGGCACATTAAGTTTAGTACCTGGAATGACAGGTACTAACTTAATGCGCTATAATTGGCGCTACTGTGCGTTAGTCCAGATGAATTTTTTTTTATGATGTCAAAGACATCATTAGACAAAATCTACTGCACATTAGCATGGGCTTTGCCTGCTGTGCTAATGCACAGAATTAGTTTTCTGCATATTAAGTGTCTCATGTAGACATGCCCACTGTTACACAGGGAAGACTTGACCCTGCATCTTTCTGACCTCTCAGCAGAGTGCTCTGTCATACCACAGTCAGTGTCCTTTACAGCCTCTTGTTGAAGCTGGCCCCCAATAGGAGCAGCCAATAGGAGAAAGATATGTGAGGCCAAGAGGAAGAAATAAAGGTGGCAGGTCTGTGGCTCGAGACAGCTGCCTCTTAAGAGAGAAGGCTCCAAGGTGCACCCTTGCAGAAGCTTTCCCAATGCTCTCCATCCATTTTATTCAGTGTTTACTAAACGCAAAGTGCAGTGGCTCAGCTTTAAAAGGGGAAGCAAAAAGGCTACAGAATAATGCCTAAGCTGTGGCCCAGTGTTGAAAATACTATTGTAGAAAGTCAGAGGCATCCAGGTTTGAGTGCCCTCATCACTAGACTATTGGCATAAACCCTGGAAGAGTTCTTCTCATCTTGGGACTTACATGCCAAATACCTGTCTGGCCTGAGTGCAGCCTCCTATGCATGATCAATAGCTGTGTGGACACTTACATATCCACACTGCAGGTAGACTAGGACTTCATGTAAGTACCAAAAAATGGGAGGCACATGGCTGGAAAACTGCCATGTAGGCATGTAAAGGGAAATAGGATTCTGTCCTAAGAATCTTAGCTCATTCTCTGGCTGTCCTCCTCAATGAAGGGCGGTTTAATCTGCTGCAGGCCAGTAAAGCATTACTGTATTTTCTCACATACAACACATACCTTTTCCCTAAAATTCAGCTGCTGAAAATTGGGGTTAATATAAGCAAAGAAATATAGTAATACCATTTTCTGCCTCTGCTGGTGGAAAGGAAAAATAAAGCTGCACATGCTGCACAGAGGGCAGTGCAATGAACACACGAGGCTCCCTAGCTGCTAGCTTTCTCTTTCCTTCGGCAGAGGCTCATGCTTCAAAAGCTGCTACTCATTTGTTTAGTGCTATTTATCAGTATTTTCAAAGAAAGGTCTTGTTTTCTTCATTCTGCCTTTAAAAAATAAGGTGCATAGCTTAGGTAAGTATCTTATTCGGGAGTGTGATGTATACGAGAAGACACAGTATTTCCCCGGACACATTTGGGAGGCTGTAAGACAGTGGGCGCATCTACATGAGATACTGACTGAGCAGCAGCTGAAAAATACTGTGCAGTAGCATGTCACAGGATGGATGGTGTTAGTATGCTACTGTGCAGTATTATTAGGCTACTGCACAATAGCAGCACTGTAATGGGGCCCCTACGCCGTTACTGAGAAGGGAGGGCAGAGCCCAGGGGGCTGGCAGGTCCAACAAGCCCAGGCACGGGTCAAAAAGGGACGAAAAGACTGAAACAAGCAGTTACAACCAGAGCCAGCAGCAGTGGCAAGGAGCTCTGTAGCTGCCTGAGATCGGCCAGGGCAGGCAGCCCCGGGAGGCAAGAGACCAGCAGGAGGAGGAGACAGAGCCCTATAAACATAGGCCCCACAGGATGCATGGCAAACAAGCTCCTGGCTGAGAAGCAGCCAAGGAGTACCTGAATAACTGCTGGGAGCTACTGGCCAAACTGTGAGTCGTCAGGAGGGCCGAACCTGAGAGGTGGCTGCCCTGGGTACTTGCCTGCCTGCCTCTTGATGGGGGTAAGCTACCCCTGTGGGTTAAAGGGATAGTATCCTATTTTTTTCTGTTTAGTGTTATTCAATTGTCCAGGAGGTGAGAGTTTTGGTTATAGCCAGGGGGCTTTTCTTTTGGTTAGGGTTTGCAACCAGTGGCTTGGATTTGTGATTAAAGGACTGGTTTGGAAGTCCCATTGGTGCCGGAGGGGCACATATCAGCCCTGAGCACTGCCAGGGGCAGGCTCAAGGCATTGTGGATAAGTAGCAAGCCCAGAGCAGGGCACATGTGGGGACCAGCAAACCCAGGGCTCAGAGCAGGGCACAGTGTGGGCGGCAGTGAGCCCAGAGCCCAGAACAGTGCAGACAGGCCTGCAGCAGGAGGAGACAAGGCTTGAAACCAAAGCCAGCCCAGCACAGTAAGCCTAGGCCATGGGATACAGCTGAGAGAAAGAGAGACTGAGGCTGGATGGGCCAAGTCCTGACAAACACATCTGAGCACTCAAGATGTTAGCTAGCTCACTGACCAAGGGCTGGGACCTAGTTTGGGAATCTCTGAGGCAGTCTCTGTCATATGCAGAACACAATAGCTAGTCATGGCAGGAGAGAGATGGGAAATACCCTCAGAAGAGGAAACTGAGCTGGGGCTGGACAGCCACAAGGAGGCATTAATCACCTTTCTTTCCCTCCCCTGGGACAGCGCCTTGTTACAGTCCATTTGCA
This sequence comes from Alligator sinensis, assembly GCF_000455745.1. Taxonomy (NCBI): domain Eukaryota; kingdom Metazoa; phylum Chordata; order Crocodylia; family Alligatoridae; genus Alligator; species Alligator sinensis. The sequence continues at coordinate 812,572 of NW_005842181.1, read as the reverse complement.
GGCACTACTGTGCAGTAACTCGTTATTGTACATGTATTTAGTACTTGCCAATACAAGTAGTAAATAAATGCGCAGTAATGAGACTGCACAGTAGCATCTCGTGTAGATACACCCAGTGTTGTAGAGTTTGACAAACAATAAGGCTTGGGCATGGCCTATGGGTGATTTGAGAAGAATTAAGAATATATCAAAGGAAATAGTAAGAAAAAATATAACCTGAAGGTACAGCTTTGTTTTATTGAAAATTATCTCTTTGATATAAAAATCATATTGCTATTTAAATATTATTTCTGTTTTTCTTTAATCAGTACTGTATCGCTGACTGATGCAATTAGACAAACGCAATTCTCAAATCTTTTATTTTTTCTATTACCCACAGTAGATATTGTAAATAAAATGGAAACTAAACAAATGTTTTCTACATAAGTGGAAGATACTGTGCACAGCAAGACATTTTCATGCTGCAAAGTATTTCATATATAAAGTATGAATATAATATTTCTGAGAAATATTTTTCTGAGGGACATCTTAGATGAACTGTTCTACTAAATTACTGTTTTCAAAAACTAGTGAGCTAGTTCTATTATTACTTTCAAATGAAAGGGGAACCTTTTTTGGGTAGTGATGCTTAATACATGTCAGAATAATTTTGGTGACTTTTTCAGAAAATAACTTCATGCCAGGTAGACTGCTTTCTGATTTCTCTTGACCAGGCATATAATCATCTGCTGTGTCCTGTTTCCCAATATAAAACTAAATTGCAGCAACTTGAAGCTTGTAGAAATGCAAAGAGAGGAGTGGCAAATGATTTTTTTTTAATAATTTAAAATTGCAGAATGTGGCTGATAAATAAGTCGTGTCTTAAATACTGTTCACTTTAAAATGTACTAACTCCTCCCTCCATGATTTTACATGCATTTCATTAACAATATGAATTCCTGTCACTCCAAGCTAAATATTTAGTTTTACCCCTCCATGTCAAATTTGTATCCAATAGAGATTTATTCATAAAAAATGTGAGAAGAAACCCCAGAGAATCTTCAAAGAGTGAGTTCAATTAGCAGATTAAAAAAAACCCTTCACATGAAAGTGGACCAATTCAACCAAGAGATTAAATTATAGTCTATCCTCCTGAGATTCAGTATCTGCTGCACAAAAAATATTCTATCATCAATTAAAAATATTCTCGCATCTTCAGGAGATTGATCTTCAAGTGGAAGCTCCAAACATGTTTTTCATATATATGGCAAAGTGACCTATGACTGAAATCTTATACCTCTGACTTATCACATTATCTGAACTTATATATTTCTGTCAAAAACTCTTTTGAAACTACTTGCCTCAGTGATAGTCTATGCAAAGAAATTAAGAGTGAAATGTATGGACTGATTAATCACAATATCCATTTCTTAAGTAAAAGATCATGCAATTTGCAATTAGAAGGAAGTATACAAGTTGGAAAGAACTTTGTCCATGTTAGTGTGGATATCACTAATAAAATATTTAATGGACACAGAACTAGTTACTACCTTTACTAATATAAAGGCTGTCTTTTAAGAACTAGGGTCAAAATAGGACAAAATGTTTTTAAAAAATTAAAAAAAAATAATGCACCAATATAGCAGCATATTTTCTTATAATGCATGTGCTGTATGCTGCTTTGGTTCTGCTGTATACCTACAACTTTTATACCTGAAATTCTTTTATTTTTTACATATTACATTAAAAAAAAAACTTGTATAGTTAATTCTTTTGTTATCTTTCATAAAAAGAAGTATGCTTACAAAAATCTGCGTTATGCTTCCCAGGTTCCCAGATAGCTGCAAAATGCTTATCCTGTGATGCTTCTCATTACAGCAATCCATTATGAAATCCAAAGAGGGCTTTGTGTTTCACTTTAGAAAAAATTACTTCTATTCTAACTAACGATTAAATCAGAAGAAAAGTTGTAGCATCCTCACATAATCATAAAGGGTCTGACATCTACCCTTAGAAGCAGGCAGCTTTCATGTAGTTGTTTAAATAATTTAGAATTGGTCTAATAAAAGATATCAGATTTGCCCAAAGAACCTTGTCTGCCTCAGATCTAAACTAAAATTCAACCTAATTTATTGAGTGAGCCTACTTATTACAGAAAACTTAGTTTTCAAAATCACCCCTTTATTGGGGCATCTCTGTAAAACTGAAATTTTTAAGCTTTAACACCAAATTTCCTTACTTTTATTGGGGCTCACTGCAAATCACATGATGTGAATGTTTAAAAGTTAATTTCTCTTTTCTTTTAGTTTAAAGCCTACCTTCCCTGCCAAAAAATATAAATCTCTTCATAGAAGTTTGTCTGAAGCTGTTGATTCTTTTGCATATAATCTGAACTGCTTACACAAGAAAGCATTGGGTGATCAAGTAACATCATAAACAAGACCTAAATGGCATGGCAAGGGAGCCTGACCTTGTTCATCTGGTGTCTGAACAAAATACAGGCAGTCCTCGGACTTACGACACAATTGGTTCCTAAAAACCGTGTCTTAAATAGAAACATCATAACTCGGAATCGATTTTCCCATAGGGACAATGTCATAAGTGGGGGACTGGTTCCTGAACTGAGGCCCAATACCCTATTTTCATAAAAAATAACCCAGAATTTTGTACTCATTCAATTATAGATGAGTAGTATAACTACATTAATGTGTTTATATTATAAATAGCAATCATATTGATTTGGAAGGACTTCTTTGAGGCAACTTTGCTGGACTTTTTGAAGGGCTTTTGGTTGGACTTTTTGAAGGGTTCTTGGCTTCTCAGGAGACTTGACTGCAGTCTTGACAAAACAGTCCTCTCAGGGATATGCTATTATTGACTGAGCTTTGACCATGGCTTCCATGAATGCTATCATTTGTAATTAAGCAAGAGACTACTTTTTGCAGTTCATGTGGTGGTCTCAGCTGGCCAAACAAGAAATGAACCTATTAAATGGCTGTTATGGTCAGGAACCCCTTGAACTTCACCTTGATCAGCCAGTCATGTAGCACAGTGGTTCTCAACCTTTTTTGTACCAGGACCCATTTGTAAACATCAATGGCCAGTCCTGACCCAGTGCCCCTCACTCCTGACCCATTGCCCCCACCCCCAGCCCTGCACTGTGTGGGGCAATAGGGGCCCCCAAGCAGTCCCTTGCAGGCTGGAACTCTGGCAGCCTGTACAGGAAAAGCCAGAGTTTCCTACATTTTTCTCTTTTAAAGGAGAATCCATTTTTTAAAGTTTTTTTGGCAACCCTCTCGTATATTCTTATGACCCACTTTTGAGTCACAACCCATGGGTTGAGAAATGCTGATTTAGCACATAGGGAGCAGTTGTGGATGTCTTTCCCCCTCAGCCACCATCACTCTATTTTTATGAAGATTCATTGCTATAGAGAGTGTGAATGGTAGTACTTTGCACTGATAACAGTTGGGCACTGTGAAGTTCATGTAGTCTCTGGGAGATGGGTGGACAGTTACATGAAAGTGCTCTTCCTGCTCAACCTTTACAGGTTGAAGATACAGCTCAGATTTTGTTCCTTCTCTGGATAAGGGAATAACAGATCACAAGCCTTACTTTGTGTGCTCTAATATTCTACCCGAGTCACCTAAAGTCCTAAACAAAGCAAACCACACCCCCAAAAAACAAAAGGAAAAAAGGAGCCACTCTGTAACAGGGGGCCTGCTCGGGGCCGATCTCTGTGGCCCACCCACCTGTTCCTGGGCCAACCACCCGCATTCTCTCCTGCCATGCCTTGATGTTAATTGATTAATTAGATGTTAATTAAGCGGGAGGCTGCCTATTTACTGCCCCAATGCCAGGGGGCACTATCTGCGGCTCCTTTCCTCTCCTACACCGCAGCCCAAGTCTCGTGGATGGCATCTAGGTGTAATTCTCATTAGCCCCCACACTGGGCCCTAGAATCCTTCTATCAGGTCCCCTCCAAGATGCCTCCATTCAGGCGGCCTCCCCCGCCTTCATTCGGCTATCTAGTTCCCTGAAACTACTTTCCCCTCTTGGGTGTGGTCCCCCCGGGACCTTTGGCTACCAGCCCTGGCCCACTTCCAGGCCAGTCGGGACCCCAGGCCCTCGACTCTTCGGCATCCCTTGCGGTGGGCCCCTGGCCCTTTTGACGGTCCTGGTCCTGGCCCCAGCATGGGCCAGTCGAGGGTATTCTCTTGATCAGGTCCGAGTCTCTAGCCCCTCTCTCTCTCCAGGGTCTGCCCTCTGGGTTCTACGCACAATGGGGTTACCCACCCGGTAGTGGAGGCTAGGGGTGAAGGCGCCCTGGCCTGGCATTTCCTGGGGGCTTCCGCGCCACTGCAAGCCTCACCAGGCCACCCACTCCCGGCAGGGTGCAGTTTTAGGTCGTACCCAGGACCAAGGAGCCTCCTACCATCCCCTACAGCTCCTCCCTTACCTCCAGATGTAGATCTGCAGTCAGGCCATGTTGTTGCCTGGCCTCTCACAGCAAAACTGCTGTGTTTATATGGGCAGCCCCAGTTGGCTGCCCTAATCAGACACTTGGCAGCTGCCAGCTCCAGGCCCTTAAAGTGGCAGGCACAACCAGTGCCCTGCCACACACTCCTTTTATCAACACATTCTCATGTGAAGAGTCCCTCAAAGGGGATGTGAAAGGTAAGTGGCTAACAGTGGGTCCTAGCAGGGGTCCGTCCATTGTCTCCTCCTCTCCAGCTCCCCCTCCCCTGTCCCCTACTGACCAGCTTGGAGTCAGGGTCCAGCTCCCTGCTGCAGCGGGCAGGGACTGCCCAAATCACCAAACTCTCCAAATCAATCAATTCAGACCTTTTAACTGGTGCCCCAATTCAAGTCGGAGATTTGTCCACCGAATTGGGCCAAATCTCCTCCGAACTGAATCAGCACCCAAAGCTTCGCAGAGCCCTACTTTTCATCAGTAGATCTCAAATCACTTTACAAAGGAAAAAGGAACAGGACTTGTAACCATGTTGGATGTGATGGAAGAGAAGTCTGGAGCAAGGCAGAAGGGAGCAAGATAGTTTTTGAACATTCTGGACTTACTATTATGTACCTTCTGAAAGTCCACTCAAATCTGTGTTCTAGAGCAGGGTTGAGTATATAATTGAGAAGGAGGAAGATTAGTGATTCCCATTGTGTGTTCATTTCTTCTTTGGAGAGAAGTCCAGCTTACTGAACCAATAAAATGGACTCTGTCTTGTTTCTGGATGATGGAAGTTTGCCATGCTATATGGGGATGTGTAGCAGGGCACTAAGGTGCCTGCTACTGAGAGAACCAGGAAGACTCCTCAGGTGCCGGTTGCTGAGGCAACTAGAGGGAGCTAATGATCCGCACCTGCCTGGCCAGCTGACAAGAAGGGGCAAGGCCTGGCTCCTATATAAACCACAGGCAGGAGGTCAGGTGGCAGTTCTCTACCAGCAGCCCAGGAGGAGAGAGCTCTCATCCATGTTGCAAAGGAGAGGCCTGAGGAAGGAGCTGCATCTTATACTGCAGAGAGAGAAAGGATCCCTGGTAGGACTCAACGTTGTTATGGCCGTGCAGCTTATGTTTATGTTGTAGCCAAGAGGCTTGTGTTTGTTTGCTATTTTGTTACACCGGTGGTTTGGGAGAGGCTATTAGGGGATGGAGGAGGCCTCATAGGGGACTCACAATAGTGTGGGGACCCCAGCGCCAGTGAGGGCGCTGCATACGGGGTACATAGACCCCAGCCCCAGAGAGGGGCAGTTGAGAAGCCCAGAGAAGGGGGTGTTGTTGAGCAGCCCCAGTGTGGGCATGGTGAGCCCCAGAGAAGGGGGCAGCCTTGTGGTGAGCCCGAGAGAAGGGCGGCGTACTGAGAAGGCCCTGAGAGAAGGGCGTGGAGAGAGAGAGAGAGAGGTGGGACTGCAGAGAGCCCGAGTGCCAGAGAGGGTATGGAGAGAGGGACAGAATAACATCCATTACATCTGCGAGGCTTGGGGCATGGTATTGGGGTGGTAGGAGCCACGCATAGCCCATAAGGCTAGAGGACAAAGATAACAGGATAACCGTGTACCAGAAGGCGAAAGGCAGCCTCCCTTTAATAGATATATATATGATCAAAGTCGTGGCGGGCGAGAATCGGAAGGTGCCAGTCAGCAACAAGAAACAGTAAAGGAGGCAACAGGGGAGTACACGGCGACCCTGACGTCCCTCCTGTTACACGATGTGGTTTACGTCTCCCAGCAGCTCAAGGTGGCCCTCAATTCTTTCAGGGCATGTACAGTATTGTCTATACCAGGGTTATTCAACTGTGTAGTGGCCAGAGGCCATAGGCTGCATGGGCCACAGGCATTCCCTGAGCCACATGCTGCATGAGCTGTACAGGCTGCCCCACCACGCAAGCTGCATGGACTCCCAGGACTCCCATGGGCTATGCTGTCCCACTCACAGGGGCAGGACCAGGAAACAGAAGCTAGAGGAAGAATCGGGAGCCTAGAGACCCCCAGCAGCATCAGGAACATGGGAGGGAAACAGCAGCCAGGCAGGAACCCACTGGCTGCAAGTTGAACAGCCTTGTTTGATACATTTACCCAAAAGTTCCATTTTCTTGAAAAGAAGATTTTCTTTTGTGGTTTGTACTTCCTTGAGGATAGCCAAAACCTGTAGCCATGAGGCTCTTTATATTTTACAATAACAATATTGTTGTGGTAGATTAACTGAGAACGGCACCACCCAGTGCCTCATTAGAAAATTATATTTAATCAAGGGAGGTTAGTAATTAGAAATGCAGAGTTGCAAGTAGGCTATCCCAATAAACAGATCCATTTTCTCTGGTTTCTTATCCTCTAGGTGCACTCTTGAAGGATCTGGATTTCTCTTGGATGAAACAAGCAACTAACAACCAAAGATCAGAGTAAGAGTAGACATAGTTAAGCCCCTTCTGGTGGCCATGTTACAGTTTTTTGACCCTTTTCACTGTAGCTGAAATCATGGAGGTTTCTGTCCCAAGTTTGGAGAGGTCAAGAATTCTTCTGTTGATTGGAAGGACAATTCTTACAGGCCCTGATGCCAATAAAGTATGGAACAGTCCGTGCAAGTTTATTGTGTCTACTGATATCGAACGTGTTTGTTTCTCTCGTTGGTGATATTGGTAAGCTTTAAAAACCATCCAGTGCTGTTACTGACACATTGACATCTTTTGGAGGAGAGATGCTGTTCTCCCCATTCTGCAATGAACGGTGCCAGACTTTCTCTCAGTCTGATATCATTGGTTTGGCCATAGGTGACAGCAAAAAATGTGACCACCACCATTTCTTTCAATGAGATGGTGAGTAGGTTCTAGAGGTTTAGAGCAGGTTATGGCTTGTTTCCTCATGTCAGTCAGTTCACTGCCAATCACAGTGAAACTGTAATGAACTGTTTAACAATGAGCCTTCAGGTCTGTTCAGTGGATTACCTGCTGACCAGAGGATGGATGCTTCTTATTTGAAGGTGTTAAAAAGATGTGACCTGGTGAAGAAGGCGAGGAGTATGTTTCCTCCAGAGAACTGTTGAGGTAAAGAGTGATCTAGGTACTGGGATCTGTTCTTATGCCTGCAGTGTTCTTAGTGCTGAGGATCTCTCTCTGCACTGTTGACTCCTTCAGCATGATATGTATTTTCTTACAGAGTTGATGATCAGGGATCCTGGTTTTCTCCGATTAAAAAATCTCCAATTTTTTGTGTTACTTGTTTAAATGCAAAAATTGGGGATTTTTTTTTTTAATCAGAGAAAACCAGGATCTCTGTTGATCATGGCGCCTGTGTGGTCATTAGTACTAATGGTGCCAAGGTATGTTCTGTCAGTACCACAAGGATGACCACCTTCATATCATTAGCCTCTCTATTGTATAGGACTAAGCAATCTTATCCTCAGAAGTGCGTTTTTATCCTTTCTTGAGGTATCAAGAGTCTTGGTTTCTTTGCTCAGAATGTCCACTCTTGGAACTCACCTTTGGTATTAAAAGGTATCAGCATTTTAGATGACCGTGCTGGGATCCTCAGCAGTGTCTTCCTTTTGGTTGTCATGGAACTACTGGAGTCAGCTTTTGGTGCATCACATGTCTACTGGAGGACATTGATTTCTTTAGTATGTAATTGCAGTTGGCATTTGGTTCTTCAGGGTCTGAAGTGTCCTTTTCCCAGCAAAGTGGAGCTTTAGCTCAGCTTTCACTCGAGCAGAATAGGCAGTTGCTATGATTGGTGGTAGAATCAGGCCATCACACAGTGGTAATAACTTCAAGTCTGAAGGCTTGGAGTCCCCCATGAAGCAGAAGAGAAGAGTGCTTAGCTGTGCTTATACAAAGGGACTGTGTTTGAGAAGCATTTTCCTTCTCACTCTCAAATTTGAATAAAGTGGATAGAATGATTCCTACCAGAATGTAGATAATTATCCAGTTCACAGATAAATGAGTAAAGGATAAGTGGATGTTGAAAAGAAGTAGGGCTGGTAGTGCTGGGTTGTGTCTTGCTGCCACCTACAGTGAGAACTGAGAGAAGGTCATAGATGCTTTTGCCCTTTGTATGGAAGTGTGAGAAGGCACAGGGCACATGCACAGCTCGAATGGACACTCTTTTTTTTTTTTTTTTTTTTTTTTTTTAAGACTAATCTCACAGACACGAGGCACACAAACACCTACAGTAGGAACAAAAACTACAAAAATACACACAAAGAACTTACATTTGTACTTATCTACCAGTTCTGAAAGAGAAGTGGCAAAGAACAAATTCTTGCCTAACAGAAAGTACCAACTATATAGTATGGCTTCTCAAAACTAAATACTTGCTCCCAAACTAAGAAAAGAACTTAGGAAGTTATGAAAAAGATTACCACATCATAGCAATATTTATACCAATACACATACAATGTGGACTTTGCTATCCTACTAAAATAAACACTGAAGGGTAATTATATTCCTAATGAAAATAGGTATCTCCCTTGCTGTTAGACCTTACCGTCTCTTTGCGCCTTTTTGTACAAGGAGTACTGGTAGGAGAAGAGCCAGCACTGAGAGCCTCTTCAATATCTAAATTCAATTGTTCCAGCTTCTTCATCAGACATGACATAGAGTCTGACCACTCAGATCTTGTTTCTGGTTGGGTCTAAAAGAAAGCCAAATACAGAAATTCTTAAAATATTAAAAGCTGTTCATGATTTGTAATTTTTTTTGTGTGTACTGATGGTCAACCCTGCCTACCCCCTTATGACCTCCTTCATTTAGAAAGCTTCAACTATTATCTCTACCCCACTGATATGTATGCACGTGCTTTTCCCTGACTAAGCACAAGCCAACCACTCCTTGATATCAAAATCTATCTTTAACATTTCATCTTGCATCAAGCACTACCAGCTCAAGCTAAGTAGGCTCATAAACAAGCTCTTTATTTTTTCCTTCCTAAGCTCTTTTGATTTTCATCTTTCTTGATTTGCGTGAAAATAAAATTGATATTTCTCTTTCTCCACTAGGCTCATAACACTGGCGGTCACCCTACAATCCTTACTTTCTTTTTCACTGTACAGGTATGCTATCATCAGGGTTTACTGCTTTTTCCTATGTATCAGTTTGAAATCTGCCTGAATGATCAAAACACTTAATTTCCTACTCATTTTCTGTCTTGTTTGCCATCCCTTTCACTTTTTACATATTAAAACAACTTGTATAATCAACTCTTTTGTTATTTCTTTGTTATTAAGGAGAGCCCTTGCATGGAGTTCCATTTTTACCTTCAAACTACTTTTTTTTTCAGTCATCTCACTTTGATGGAGTATGAATATGTTCACATATACATCATTTCATTTAGTTGATTTCAACAGTCTGTGCACACCGATACTAATAATCCACTGCAACTCTAGAACACTGTCCTACCAAAACTCTTAAGGTGCTTTACAAACATGAAAGAGTTAAGCCTTGCAACACCTAGGTGAGCTAGGCAAGTCTCTCTTTGATAAATCCTTGTGTTGAATCATGTCCTCTTTTGGAGCCAGAAATTGGGACACAGAGAAGATAAGGCCAGATTATAATACATCTTATAGATGTAAAAGTGAACTCAGGCACCCAAAAGCTATTCTACTCCACCTTGCTGAGACCCTGAAAGTCTGCTGCTGCTTTTCAGAGATTTGATTTTAAAGGTAAGATTTAAGGGTATGTTACAAAAGTAGATACATTAATGAATCTTCAGGAATTTGAACACTGTAGAACACAATCATACTTAGGTGCTAAGTCCACTTTAAATGTTCCAGATAGAATAGGGTCTGGCCCAGGGTGACTTGATGGTCACACAATACAGGGCCCATCTACACATGAAATTTGTGCGATACAATAAACTCCAGTCTATATTGCACCAGAGTTTATTGCTCCTGGGCACAGAGTCTTCATGTGTGCCTGGGACCACAGCATCTTCAGCTGGGTTGGAGCAGCCCTGGCTGGCAGAACGCTGGGGGAGATCAGCCTGCCAGCCTGGGGCTGCTCTATCCTGGCTCAATGTGCTGTGGAGGGGCTGGTTGAGACATGAGGGTGCTCCAGTATGGGACCAGCCAGTAGGTAGCTCATGCACTGAAACACCCTCATGCCCCAGACAGCCCCATCAGCTTCTATGCATCTGTCACTGCACACTAAAGAATTTTGCCATAGGATAGTACTTGTGTTTACAAGTGCTAACCTGCAGTAAAGTTGATTAGTTTCCTGTGGCCTAATAGGGCTGCACATGTAGTCAGAGACTTTATTGCAAAGCTAATTAGGCAGCTCTGCAGTAAGCGTCTCATGTAGATGTGCCCACAGTGTGGCAGAGCCAGAAAAAGTATTGAGAGGAATGCTTATTTAACACCAATATTATGCCTCTCTAACTGGCTTGCCCTTGAAGGAGTTTCTCTCAATTACACCTGAGTGAGAGAAGAGTTATGTCTTAACCAGAAAATCATGCTTTGTTGCTTAGAAAGATAGTTTAGGCTCTATTTGCATTTACTTACTTATTTAGTACCATATTTACTTGAATACAAGACAAGGCTTCCTCCCCCTCACCCCCATCAGCCTGGGGGAAAAAGCCCCTCAACTTCATAGATTTCATAGACATTAGGGCTGGAAGGGACCTCGGAAGATCATCGAGTCCAGCCCCCTGCCCAAAGGGCAGGAAGTCAGCTGGGGTCATAGGATCCCAGCAAGATAAGCATCCAGTTTCATCTTGAAGGTGTTCAATGAAGGCGCTTGAACCACCTCCGGTGGCAGGCTGTTCCAGACCTTGGGGGCTCGGACAGTAAAGAAATTCTTCCTTATGTCCAGCCTGAAACGGTCTTGTAGTAGTTTGTGACCATTCGACCTCGTCATCCCTTGGGGTGCTCTGGTGAACAAACGTTCCCCCAGATGCTGGTGGTCACCCCTGATAAACTTGTAGGTGGCCATCAGATCACCCCTGAGCCTGCGCTTTTTCAGGCTAAAGAGCCCCAGGGCTCTCAGCCTGTCATCGTAGGGTCTGCTTCCCTGACCTCTGATCATGCGCGTGGCTCTTCTCTGGACTCTCTCAAGCTTCCTCCACATCCTTTTTGAATTGTGGAGCCCAAAACTGGACGCAGTACTCCAGCTGCGGCCTCACTAAGGCCGAGTACAAGGGGAGAATGACGTCCCGGGATTTGCTTGAGAAGCATCTATGGATGCAAGCCAGCGTTTTGGTCACTTTACTAGCCGCCGCATCGCATTGCAGGCTCATGTTCATCTTGTGGTCAAAGATGACCCCCAAGTCTCTTTCTTCCATAGTGCTAGCCAACATAGCTGGGCTATGATGCTCGCCAGCTCCTTGAGTACCCTGGGGTGAAGATTGTCAGGGCCAGCTGACTTGAAGGTATCCAGCTTCTCAAGATGTTCCTTCAGAAAGTCAGCATTAAAGGAGGGCAGGGGATCACCCTCACCCGGACTTCCCGGCCCT
>NW_005842181.1:779498-797659 GCF_000455745.1 Alligator sinensis | reverse complement strand
CTGTGTCGGGTCGGCGGGGGGGGGGGGGGGCCGCGGAGCCCGAGGGGACCCTCGGGGTGCGGCACGTGCCCATCCATGGCATGCCTCTGGGAGGCTGGCTATGGCTGGGACTGTCTACCCTGGGGGGTGCGCAGGCAGGGTCCTGGGCCCTCCCATGCGCCCTCCCGCGCGAACTCACGTGCCGGCAGAGAAGCGTGCCTGTTTGCGCAGCCTGTTCGCACGGCTCCCTGGGGGGCCGGGCGAAGTAAGGGCCTGGACGGGGCTAGACCCGGCCCGGCTCCACTCAGCCGCCTCCTCCCACACACACACTAAGGGGTTAGCCCCCTCTCTCCACGGGCTCTGCTTACCTCCGGCTGTGCTGGGGGTCAGCGGGGGGCTCCGCGGCTGCTAGAGGGTCTCTGGCGGGCTCCGGGGGAGCGGGGGCGCAGCGGGCTTTCACCCGCGCATCTCTCGCCGCTCCTGCGTCTAACTGGGGCTTTTTCCCTGTCGGCGGGCCCTTTTAAACTGCGCGCATGCGCAGTGGGCCTGCCGTCGAGGAAGCTGCTCTTGGGCAAAAGGGGGCCCTGCCCGGGATTTGGGGGACCCTGCACTACTGGAGGGGGACAGGTGAGTACCCCCCCCACCTCTCTCTCTCCCTGGGGGGTGGGCCAAGTAGGGGCCTGGGCGGGGCTAGACCCGGCCCGGCTCCACTCAGCCGCCTCCTCCCACACACACACTAAGGGGTTAGCCCCCTCTCTCCACGGGCCCTGATTACCTCTGGCTGTGCTGGGGGTCAGCAGGGGGCTCCACGGCTGCTGGAGGGTCTCTGGGGGGCCTCTGGGGAGCGGGGGCGCAGCGGGCTTTCACCCGCACGTCTCTCGCCGCTCCCACGTCTAACTGATGTTGGCATCAGTTATGATCGTAAGTTCTACGTCTAACATAGATGCAACAATAGCTATGTCTTAACTAAATGCAACAATAGCTATGTCTTAACTAAATGTAGCATTTCCAAAATACTGACTTCATTTAGTTTGAATGAAGTCATATCATGGGTTTCAAACTTACCCCCTCCCTCCCCAGGCCAGATTTGGATTGTGGGGCTTTTAGCAGGATAGGCTTGGACATGGTGGCCAGGCAGGCAGCAGTGGCAGCAGAGTGAGCAGCTGTGGAGGAGATTAGTACAGCTGTCACTTATCTCCTTTCATGGGCACATGTGCCCCAAAGGGCTCCATGCCCCATATTTCCATGGCAGATTCCACCCCAGCTTCCCAGTACTTTTACCAGTCACACAGGGCACATGACATGACACCACAACCAACAAGTCTGACACATCTGATATATACAAATGCACCAAAGATCCATTATTTCCATTAATAATTTCATCGGTTTTCTTTTTCTAAGAGATCACATATGCAAACCACTTCACCTTTCATCTAATATGAAACATATCATAGGGATGACAGAAATATCTAGTCAAGGATTTGAAAAATAGGAGCTAAAGTGTTCTCCAAAATCAAGTTTTTTTCCATTAAGTTCAGTCTTTTCTAGTTCAATAAGACTCTAAATTGTGTCCATTAAATTAAGAGGAAGAGGGGAAAATGGGTTTTCATTATCCTATCAGATAAAGCTAAATGGGTCTAGTTAATAAAATGACATTCACTAATTGGAAATTTGGCACAAAAGCTACATTTGGAACAAATGTTGATAGCCTATATTTAAGGGTTGCCTCAAATTACTGCTTAACTGCAAAAACTTGATGGTACTAAACTTTAAAAACATAGAGCTTGCACAGTAGTATTTTAAACAGAGAATACTTTGTATCAAACCCAATTATAAAGGACAACATTCACTTCTCAATGTTTAATCTTTATGACTAGCTTGGGTGTTAGGGATCTCTATGAACAGACGTGGGATAGAATAATCCTCAGAAGTTTTGGAGAAGCAGTGTAGCTTAGGAGCAGCTGCTACTCAAGCTTCTGGCTTGTAGTAACTTGTGTACATTTTGTGCAGCCCTCTGCAGGGGAAAAGGATCTGTGGGTCTGCTATGGCAGAGCAAACATATGGCCCCATCCAATACACGCTCCTGCAGAGGCACTTAAAACCTCTTTCATTTGAAACATTTTTGCAGCTGTGCCTGGGACCATCTACACACCTGTCAATGGAATTAATGCAGAGGTTTAGAGAGGGCAATGCATACAAGAACATCCCTTTTGTATTGTGGAACCTAGAAGCATAGAGCCTCCTACCATGCCTATGCATGTTTAGGGATAGATTAGGAACACAATAATGAAGAGGAGGACCAGGGCACTCATTGCTGAAAAGAGCTTCCAGTCTTCCTAATCTATAAAAGGAGTTCATAGGAAGGCTAGGCATCCACTAGGCAGGAGCACACATGCTGACCTTGAAGACAGATTTCTTTGCCTGATAGATCTCTCTGGCATAAACTGAAATATTGTGGTTGGACATTATGGAATAAATCTACTACTAACTATGGAAAGAACAGCTTAAGTGCCACAAGGAAAAATCAACAAAATAAATAACCACACTCAAGAACAAAAAATAAGTCTTAATCTTCTGAGAGTAGACTAGCCATGTTTTATCACAATTCAGAAAGTGTGACTTTCTGAAATAGGTTCCATATGAAGAATTAGCAAGACTTTAGCAGGCTTCCTGAGATATAGTCAATGTCCACCTCCTACCTTCCCTACTCTCTTTTCCCCTCCCTTCTGCCTTTGATTCGATTTTATTTCTCCTTCTTATACACCACTTTGTGCACCTCCTTTCACAGCATCTGATGAAGTAAGCTTCAGCCTGCAAAAGCTTGTGCTATATACACAGACTTTGGTTAGTCTACAAGATGTAAATCTGCCCTGCCTTCTGCTTGACTTTAGACTAACATGGCTAACTATGTCTCTGTATATTCAGTGATCAGTCAAACATAAAATTTGGTTAATCTGTTTTTTCCTAAAAGCAGTCAAGGCTGGTTTTCATTTTTTGGATATCAAATACATTGCCTTTATTAAACACGAACATCTAGGGCTATATCTTGTATTCACTTAGACAGATGAACTCCATCAGAGTCAACATGGAAGTATGGGTATAAATGATAGTACAAACATTTGTCACAATCTACAAAATTATTTGTTATCTTCAGAATAAGGAGTAGTGAATACATTCCAGACATTCAATATGATTCTTTTGTCTCTCTGGGACGGAAAGGGTTCTGCACCCTTTCAGCTTCTTTACTAATCTTATTCAGCAAAAATAAATCTGTGATAAAAGCAATGTTTACCTGAAAGGTTCACATCAAAAGTCATGAAAGGTGCCAATATTTCTAAACTAAAACTACAGGAATGTGGCAGAAATGTACAAACTCTTACAAAACCCACTGAAGATACAGACAGAGGAGCAGCTCCCCATTGTAACTCATGGCACTTCGTAGGAAGCACCGTAAGTTACAATGATCCCCTGGACCGAACAGAAGTTTGCTGTTGGGTCCTGGGGGTTGGTGAATCTAGCTGCTGTTTAGAGCGACTGTGAGACTGCAGCCACTCTCCCTACCAACACCCCAAGGAACGCCCCTCCCACTACCAGCCTCTGTGCTGTTTTCAGAATGGGGAGAGGTAAAGGGAGCAGAGGGAGCTCATTCTGGGGGTTCCTCAGCCAGTGCTGGGGTGGGGGGTGAGTGGATTGGAGTCCCCCACTTCAGTGCGAAATCTTTCCGCGCAAAGCTAACCCCCAAACACAGGGCAATCGGGCACTTTTTTTTTTGGCGCCAAATCTTTCCATGCAAAGACCCGCAGGGCTCCCCACATGTTTTGACATGAAATTTGTGTGTGCTTACCAGGCCAGTGCCGGACTGTCTGTTTTTTAACACCAGAATGAGGCAGGTGGGAAGGGGGAGGGGGGTTGTCTAGCCTCTTGAGTGCCTATACATTTGTGGAGCTGACTGACTGACTGGGGTGTGTACGCTGTAGACTTTTGAGGTGGATGAGAGATGGCAACGCACCAGAGGCACAGGGACTCAACCCTGTGGGATGCTTGCTCCTGGGTGGCACAGCACCTTTTCCGTAAGAAAGCAGCCTGCTGCTTGCTGCTCATGTCAGGTGCAGTATTGCCTTCCAGTGCAGGATGAGGCTTTTTTTTGCGACACTTGAAAGAAGACAACCTGACTTATTTTACAACCAAACAAGATGCTTATGCATAGGTGAGAACAAACATTTGTCTGTGCCCTGAAGGAGGACGGCTTGCATTGTTTACTTTATCTTTCTTGTAAATGGGGTTTAATTGCCGTGAATGAAGTTGTTAGGTATCCAACAGCATCCTGTAGTAGCAGGGCAATTTTTGAGGTGGGGGGGAGGGCTACGCCTATTTCAGGGCTGGAACGACTGCATGGTGGTTTTATAATACAGATTCTTATGCTCTTAACGTCTGCCTCCCTCCTATTTCTAGCTCCCAAATACTATGCTACAACTGTCAGGCACACCAGGCAAAAGAGAAGAACACAAGCCTGGGAAAGTTGCCTGACACCACTTCCACCTCCAGAAAAAAGGATGTCAGTGTCGCTGCCAGGTGCCTATTCAATACTCTTAATACCTTTTAGACTCCAAAAAAGCCTATGGGAATTCACCATTAGCCTCTCTCTGCCTTCCTGTAGACAAATCCTCGTATTGTGTGAATACACCAGCAGCTAAGCTTGCATTTTAAATAATCCCTTCATAATTTAAAAATTAATATTCGTTTCATAAATTAATATGACAGTATTTACAATTAATATCTTTTTTGTCCTCCTTCCAGCCTTCCCCCTGGTCTGCAGTGCAGCGTGCAAAATTTAAAAATGCTAAAAACTTAAAAATGGTCAAGCTATTCCAAGCAGCTACTTACTGAAATATGCTTCATTAGCTCAATTCAGGGATCATGTATGTAATGCTCCTTTTTCTTTGCTTGTCTTTTCATGTAGCTCAGGTAATTATCACAAGCAATTATGCTTTCCCCATGGCTGGTGGCTTCCCCTCACCACTCCTGGTTGGTGCTGACCTGCATCCCTCCCGTCACTCGTGCTATAGTGCAGCTTCTTTAAGAACGCCCATTCTAGCCTGTTCCCTAGGTGCCTTCCCCATGGCTGGAGGCTCCCTCTCAGCACACCTGGGTGGTGCTGGCCAGTGTGCCCTCTCCTCTCACTACTGCTACAGTGCAGTTTTTCCAACAACTTGGAACACAACTTGCATAGACCCTCTAAGCCTCCTAACCACTTGACTACCAGGTATTTATTTATTCTAATACATACACTTACACAAACATACAACCCTACATGTTATTATCATTGTTTTAAAAAGGTCCCCTACACAGATTGTCACTCTAGGCCCATACCTGACTTGGCTCTATTCCACCAGGAAGGTCAACTTGTGGGCTACATGTGCTACCTCCCTCTGTCTTCCCTATGCTTCACCACTTGTAGACCCACGGCATCCCAGTTTGTGCACACACACTCTCTCTCTCTCTCTCTCTCAACTGAAATATCTAGCCTGTTCCCCCAGGTGGTTTCCCCATGACAGGGGGCTCCTTCTCAGCAGTCTTGGTTGGTGTTGGCCTATGTGCCCTCTCTTCTCACTACTTGCTACAGTGCAGTTTTTCCAACAACTTCCTCCCTTCACCACTTAGGCCAACGGCATCCCAGCTTGCACGCGCACACACACACTTTCTTGCACTGCAAGAAATGCTTTCCTCAGGTCTGAAGCCTGGTCAATTTCTGCCGGAAAGGCCCTTACTTCCTCTTCCTCCAGCTGCAGACACATACACAGAGCAACCTGCTTCGTGCAGGTGAAAAACACGTGCTAAAAATGCTCAGTTCTTTCACTGTAGAGAGCCGCTTTCTTTTTTTTTTCTTTTTTGCAGGATGTGTGTGTGTGTGGGTGGGGGGGTGGCATAAAATCTAAAAAAAGGGTTTCCCTAAAAATCAAGACCAAGATTACATGCAGGTTTGAACAGTGTTGGTTGAAAGTAAACTTTGTGATATAATGTTATGCTTTTCACAAAATACGAAGTTTTTCAGCCAGTTTTTCACTACCAAGGACATTTCAGCTTCTCCACTCCAATATAACCAAGCATCCCCACACCCACCCACCCACACTCAGCCAATCCCATTGATGTAGGAGTTCAAGCTGGGCAGCTTGTTCTGACTCAACTTCTCCAGATCATAGTTTATTAACACTCCTGGGGGTGATCTCTCTCCCTGCCTCTTGCCTCCTGGGGCTCTGTCTGGGGCATATAATTATAGTATAACAGCTTTGTGATATAATTTCACTCTTTTCACAAATAACGTTTTTCAGCCAGTTTCACCACTTGCATACCAACAGCTGTTTCCCACATGGCTGGGGGCTCTCTCTTAGCATGCCTGGTTGGTGCTGGCCTACATGCCCTCCCCTCCCTGGACAGGCCCTCCTAGCCTCTTTCCCCTGCTGTTTCCCCCATGTATGTAAAAAACATAATTGTCAATGCTTGGACTTGTATGAATGAAATGCAAAAAATGTAAATGTAAAAATGCAACTCCTGGTTTATCTAAAGCCTCAATGGAAAAGGTACTACATACATTTGTATGTAAAACAGGAAGAATCCTGTGTCTTCTCTCATTTGTATTGTGTCAAACTGTAAAGAATTTTTGCAGTGGTTGTTACTGAGGATCATCAAGATTCCTTGGTTACCAGGGATCCCCTTGCCCAGGACAGCTGCCCCCAAAGCATTGTTGGGGGGCCACAATCAGCCTACTTCAACTCCCCCACCCCTCTGTGATCAACACAAATGGCCAGCATGACCTAACACCCCTACCAAGGTGAAGAAAGAAAAAACTGCCAAGGCGCAATGAATTCACCCCCTCCCCCACCAATCACCACATACACAGTGGCCAGAATCAAGAGGCTGCACTGCAGGGGTAGGGGGTGGTGGTTACCATGCTACTGTAGAATCAATTAGGCTATTTGCATGTGAATCCTGTTACAGTTTGCAGTCATGTCCCCAAACCGGTTTTAGACCTGCTTGTCTTCTCAAGTTGCCTGCCACCACAAACCCATCCCCCCTGCCACCCACCCAACGCCACACCCTCCCCTCCATCCCGCATCCCACACAGAGACCTCCCTGAGACCCCGTTATGAACCCATTATACAAGACAACTTTTATAAGATGGACTTTATTCAATGAGAAATTAATATGAAATGAAACATTCATGATAAAAAGGACCAATTCACACAATTACAGAGCACATTCCCTCCTGCAGAGTGGTACCTATGTGTGCTGCCAAACTATTTCTGATCATAGCATCCATCCAGCTATTTGCCTGTATCTCTAGCCCCCCATGCTCACCTGCTTCTCTGCTAGTGAAGGTCGCGGCTTATGTCAATTCTCTTAACTGATCTCTCCAAGCGTCACTGAGAAGACTTTGCCCCTGGTTTCACAGATATTGTGTAGGACACATGCTGCCACTACATAAGTGGTAATGTTATTAGCATCAACTTCTAGCCTATAGCTGAGTGATCGCCAGTGGGCTTTCAAGCGCCCAAATGCACACTCTGTGCTCATGCAGCACCTGCTCATTTGCTTGTTGAACAGCAATTTCTGTGGGTCACGCACTTGCCCCGGACCCAGCTTCATGAGTCAGGGCAGTAGTATCACAGGGGGCATTGAAACACCCCCGGATGACAACCTCCTCCAGTCCTGGGGCGTATTGGCCCTTGTCCATCATCTCAGGCAGTGGTGAGTTTCGAACACACCAGCATCACGTGAGCTTCTTACCCTTCCTGTGTAAATTTGCCTCTGTGGTCCACAATGGCTTGCAGAATCACAGAAGGAAACCCCTTTCTGCTTATGAATGAATGGTTGTCCTGGGACCGATTTAAGATGGGAATGTGCGTGCTGTCAAGTGCTCCCACGCACCTCGCAGAGGTTACTTAGGCATGTGAATTTGTTTGCTGCTAGGTCCTTTAGCAGGTGGCAAGCCTCACTTATGGGCCCTCCCAGCAGTGAGGGAGCCATGCCAAACTGATTTGCAACATGGTGCAGGCTTGTTGGAGTGGCCAGTTTCATGATGGCCATGGCAACATGTTTCTCTGGGCTGATGGGCTTCTGCATGACAATCCTCTGACAATGGATGTGTGGGTTCAGCAAGCCAACAATGTGGAAGAACATCTCTTTGCTCCTTCAGAATTTTTCCAGCCACTGGTCATCATTCCATGTTGACATGACTGTTCTTTCCCACCAGTCCAAGCTGCTTTCATGTGCCCATGTCTCATGAGGCTTGCCCTGAATGTATGGCCAGGAAGCAGCTATAGTCTTTGTAACCAACAGAAAGTGTGGCTGCCAACACAAGAGCAGCTTCCCCACTTTAAAATAACAGCATCCTCCGCACGGCAAATCTGCAAAGTTGGCTCTTCATGAGTTTTAAAATACCAGACCAGCAGTACATCAAGTTGCTGAATCCCATCAGTAAAACCATATGTCTGCGATGTGAATGTTTGACAGCTTTCAAGATTAACCTCTGCTTTCTCCTTAGTCCCTCAGGATTTGAGGAAGACATTGTCTTTAGCAAGATTTTGGCCTGTGGAGTGACCTCTGTCTTAAATATCTGCAAAAAGTCACTCTCCTAGATTAGCATGAAACCACTCCTGTCATTTACATGTCAATAGCTACTGAAACCATGTGCTCCCTGCAACTGAAGGTTGCCTGTATTTCTTGAAAAGAGCTGAGATGTTACCACATACCAAAAATGGTAGCCTGTGTGCTTGAACACTCTTGAACAAACCATACACGAGAGAGCTCTTCTAGACCACCACCCCCATTCCCCCGCCCCCTACTGTAAGAGTGAGCTCTGATCACCTTCATGGAAAATGCTCCAAAAGGATTTGTTTTGGTCCGCATATCTAAAGGAAATGAGTGTCATTGAGTCATTTGAACAGTTTCATGTTTCTCACCTGAAGTGATCACCCATGATTTTCAAGAATTTCCAGCACAATAGTAGTGTAAGTATGCTTCTGAATGCCATGAGATTGACTATCAAAAGTGAAGAATTGCCTCAAATGTCTGGAGATTGGACAAGTTACATTTCTTTTATGCCTCTCTTGATTAAAGGTTTACACGTCCCAAAACAGCTCCTAACAGCAGGCGCAGGCTGTAGTGTGTATCATCTGCTCTGCTTTAGTTTTGCTGGCCATGGAGGGGAGCAAGAAAAGTCAAATATTGGAAGATGTGATAGATCCTTCGCAAGGACGGGGACCAAACTGGACTTATGTAGAAGTTGAGGGAGCTTTGTGACAACTGGGAAGCTGCAGGAATAAACCTCTTTAAGTCTCTATTTCTGAACAATTAGAGCAACCTGGCATCAAACGTGACTAGGAACATTGTTGCAGTAAGGTGAAGGCCTTAAAGTGTGCCTTTCATCACGTAAAGGACAATAATTCTCGGTCCAGTGCCTCACATAGAATGATTCCATAGTATGACAAGATGTCTATCATCCTTAAAAGAGATGCTTCAGAGGCTTGCATGACTGAGTTTGGGACAAGAGGTATGCATCACAAGGAATCAAAAATTCGCTGGCACCAAAGTGCTTGTCCAGCCACAGCTAGTTTGCAAGTTCCATGCAATCAGCCTCCTCCTCAAGAATAGAATCAGTCACAGACCAATGACTTTGCTTGGGACTGCTCAAGGGACCTCTTTGGCACGCAGCCAGAAATGAGCTCCTTCTCTACTATAGTGAACCCACGCATTTTGGTACCAGACATCGAAGAGGCTCAACAGATGCTCAAAAGAAATAACTCTCCTGTTCATGATGAGGAAGGGGACTCCGACTCAACCATCATTGTGTTACAGGACTCGTCAAGTTCCAAAGGGAGTACTGTGTCAGGGAGGCAGCAGCAGAGTCCTGAGATGGAGACACCATTATCCTCGTGAAGGGTGACTTGTAAGTAGCAGTACTGGTATTAGTAGTGTTCTGGATTTTCGGTTATATAGAGTTTACACTCATATAAATTCAAGGTCGGGGGGACAGAGGGAGAACACAGTGCCACTCCCTGTGGCAGACACTGCACCCTGGCACTTTGCATGTGCCTGTGGAGCTGGATCGGGGTGGGGACATAGAGCCTGGGCTTTCACCCCCGGTGGGGCTGCTGCAGCAGGGGCTGGCTGCCACAGCCACCTGCAGAGGTAGCAGATTTTTGGTGCAAGGCAGGTGCATGGCTGGGGAGGGGAGCACGGCTCTTGCTTCAATGCTCACCCCAAGAAGCAGTGTGCATGCTGTGGTGCTGGGACAAATATTTTTGGGATACAGCCTTAAGAAGATGGCTGGGTGAGAGACAGTAGGCTGTCAGTGGTAATTCCTGAAGTGGCAGTCCTGTTAAAATACTTTAAGAATGACTCACTATTCCTTACAAATGTTCTGGAACTGATGAGAGCTTTCTTTTTGACTATAAACAGGAGCTCCTACATCTTCAAGAGCAGCTGCTAACACTCAATGAAATTATCAAAAAAAAAAATCAAGGAGAAGCTAAGGAAAGTATTCTTCATCTACTGACAGATGCATCTGAAAGCATGGCTACGTCCAGTGCAGAAATAACATCTGAATTGAAAGATGTCTTCAATGTGTTAAAGCGTAGTGAGCAAGCCAATTTGGAGGTTATGAAATGCACTAGTAATGCCATGGTGCAATGTTTTAAGGACTTAAATCAGAAAGTTGATCTCATTTTGAGGGGAGGAATCAGAGGTTCAGAGAGGAGTTTGTAACAGTTTCACAAATGCCAATGAACTGGGGCAGCATTGAGAGTAGCCCACCCAAAAACCTCTCCAATCTCTTGCAAAGGAGAGCCATGCCTCATGTAGCCACAAGAGGAGAGCCCCAAGGCACTTCAGGGATGATGATGAGGAGGAAGGGGATGCTAATGTGACCCAGGAAGGGTGGAGGAGGGGGGCATCTTGTGGGGGAGCAGGGTCTCGTGACTAGAGTTTTCTATGACACTCCCCCCCGGGATTAGTGTACTTCTCCCTCCCTAATGTACTGCTAACCCCAGTACTCACAAAGCAGATTGCACTTCAATGTACCGGGGCAGTGTGGGATCTGTGTGACCCAGGTTAGGTTCACAATCTCTCTCTCTCTCTTTTCTTTCTACGTACTTTAGGAATTTTTTCAAAATCTCTGATAAAAATACATGACACTTTTCAAAGTCCCTTTGCAATACTTTATTTTGATTTTCCATACAAGAGACTGGGTGAAAATCTTTTGTGATGCTGGGTGGGGTGATACAGAGAGGCGCCCAATAATATGAATCCCAAAGCTGTTGACAGCCAGCTTGGGGCCAGCATGACCAAGGCTAGTGTCTTGTGGCTGAGGGCACTTATCAAGTAGATCACCAGCCATTAGGCCTTTACAAAGGCATTAGGGGAAACACCCTAGATAATGTAGAATAAATGATGTATATGGCACAGCAGGAAGACAGACAGCTGCAAAATGCCTTTGCGCTGCCCAATGTGCCAACCTCCTCATCAGCAGGGATCCTGGTTTTCCAATTTAGAAAAAAAATCAATCAAAAATAAATAATCACAAGTTCTTTGATAAAAAACCCCAAAATCTGTGATAAAAATTAAAGGTTCCCCAAGGCCCTACTAGTGCCCCTTTCTCCGCCCACAACAGCCCCCCAACCCACATATGCAGGTACAGATACTTGCTGGGCGGGGGCAGGGTGTGTGCACAGACATACACAGATGCAGACAGACACACTTACACACAAAACAGCAGACACAGATGCAGACACAGTCACACACACAGACACACACACGTCCGGGGGTGCCCGGCTGGCGGCCGCCACCACACCACTGCCCTTGCCCCCCCGGCCCTGCTCTAGGCAAGCAGTGTGGAGCGTGGCAACTGCCACAGCTGCTCTGGCAGCAGCTGTCCCACACTGCACCTCTGTGATTAAAGTATCTGTTTGTTAATATTTAAGTTAACTTAGATTATTAACATTTTTTTAATACAATAGTGCCTTGTGTGTGCTTGCTGCAACTGCGGAAAATGCAAAGAGGGGTGGAAGTGGAGCACGAAAATGGGGGGGGGGGGGGGGGGGGCACGAAATTAAATAGCAATGGCAGGGGCTGGCCAGCCAGTGGGGAGCTAAGGGGAAAAAAAAAAGTTTGGGATCTGAGTAGAAGCACTGTTGGGGGGAACATGGGGGCACCCCCAACTCTGGGTAGGAACAAGCAGGGGGGAAAAAAAAGTTTGGGGTCCAGGTGGAAAGAGGCTGATAAGGACAGCCAAAAGAGAGGTGCAGGCAAAAAGGCAGAACGTTTTTTGGAAATTTCATTAATCTAAAGTAAGCAATAAAATAAATCAGTAAAAATTTGCAAGATTAGCACCTGGCATCCGGTTGAATCAGTGCAGGAGAAATTAGATGAATTTCCATGGATTTACAAGTGAACACAAGCGGCACTTGTGGAGGCTCAGGTGGCTGCAGCCATTCCTGGCCCCGCTTGGGTCTTGTACCCTCTTTGGGCTCAGGTGGCCATAGCTATGCCTGGCTCCCCTCTACCCAGTGTTGTGGCGGCTAGGGGTTAACCAGAGTGGTAACTGGCCTAGCATTTCCTGGGGACTCCCATGCCACTAGAAGCCCCACGAGGCCACCCATTCCTGGCAGGGTGCAGTTTTAGGTCATACCCAGGACCAAGAGCCTCCTAGCCATCCCCATAAGCTCTTGCTCTTACCTCCTGGTTGTTCCTGCTGCAGCTCAGCTAGGCGATGTTTCTGCCTTCACTACCAGCAGCAAACTGCTGTATTTATATAGGCAGCCATTGTTTTAAAATGGCTGCCACAATCAAGCACAGTATCCTGGGTTTGGCATATATACATACATACAATCCTTTTAAATAGTGTTTATTGAGTGACTTAATGCAGTGCTGCTTTTCTGCTATTGATTTAATGATACCATCTTGGAATGTTCAGACAAGCTTTGAAGTATCCCAGGATAAACTGATAGTGCATCTTATCCGGCAAACTTTTTCAGGATTTATCCTGGGACAGAGAGCATGAATAGCTGTATGATTGTACTTTGTCCTAGCATAGAACAGTTTATGCCAGTATAAATGTAACATCTGTTTGCAGCTTCACCTGGTTACATTTTTTAAATACAGATCCTTCACGGGTAGTAACTAGTACCTAATAAAGTCACCAGTACCAATTAAACTAGATGGCTAGTTTCATATCAGAGAAACAGTTAAGGTAAATTTCCTTATGGTTAAGGTAACAACATTTCTGTTCTGCATATCAACATACCCTTTAAAATGATCAACAATATTTTTAGACTACAAACTATAAATAAGTATGTATAAGAAAGATAAAGCTCACCAAATTTGTCTGGTTCTCAAGTTCAAGAAAATTGGCAAAGCCCACCTGAAAATACCTAGACACAAAAATTTCAGCGATGTGCTGACTATAAACCTTTTCTAGTGCTTTTTTGACATGGTAATTCCAAGAGCTCTACAAACTTCAAATCATGTTTGTTCATTAGATTTCATAAGCTAATGATGCTTTTAGTATTTGGAAATACTAGATAATCATATTTTAGGAACTATGAAGGTCAGAAATTGGGACATCAGACTACTCTGTCAACATTTTATGAACATTTGGGCTTAATCGGGTAACACAGCATATAGTATTGACCACATGATAAAAAGTGATAAAGACAGGTTTGCCCAATACTCCACATTATGATGACAAAACAGTTGGGTAACCAGAGGGGATCCTGGTTTTCTGTTTAAAACCACAAATTCTCCAATTAAATCCCCCCCCAAATCCACGTTTTTCCATGATTCAAATGAAACACCACTAATATAGCAGTTGAACACAATGCTTTATTGACATATTTACCAGTTTAAAGCAGTGTGGAAGCCTGCCAGTGCGCCTCAATCACTATAATAAAATAAATTCTAAATACCTATAAAATGTTGGTGTTTGATTTTGGGTTTTTTATCATGGAAAAATCACCATGGCTCACCAGGACATGGGCCTAGCTGCACCTGTCACCACCACTACTTTGTGGTGCTGAGCAGCCCCGATATGCCAGTGCCCTGCCTATGCCAGTGCCCCTCACTCCTGACGTACAGCCCTGGGCCCTACCAGGGCCCCTCACTCTTGACCCACAGGCCTCCGCTCTCCCCAGGTCTGTCAGAGGGCCCCATAGCTCTGGCAGCTTGGAGCTAGGGACCAACTTTCACTTAGATCTCCCAAAATGTACATAAAGTTGATTTGGATACGGTTGGCTCCAAATAGAGTGGGTATTAAAAAATCATGTATACAAGTATTTCTGCAATAATCCGTGATTCCCATCCCCCAGCAAGTTAAAAAAAAAGTAATCTGAAAATACTTTTAATTTTAACTTGCTTTAAAAGAAAGGCTTTTTGCATGGAGAAAAACGTAATCTATCACTAATGAAATACCTCCCTAAATACATGAAGCTTTGTTTTTCTTCACTCTCCTGCCACTGGATGCATGCTTGTCTTGGTATGCTCTGTTCCCAGAAATCCTAGATTCTCTAAATCAGTTTCTTTTCTAGTGGTATCACAGAAGAACATATGATTCTGATTAAGTTCTTTCAGTGTTTGTGGTCTCAGGTTAGAATAAGTTGATTTTAAAGACTTATTAGATTGTGTTTCACTCCATTTTCCCCTAATTGTGTTACTACAGAGCAGAGTTCAGGCTATTTGGGGAGCTTGTGTTTTTCTCTAATCCAAAATCTTTCATTTTCTTTTGAGTGTAACGCTAATTCTTAATTTCCTGGGATATACTTGCTTTGGGGATAATTACAACTTTCTCATTTCATATCCTGGGAGGCTTTGTTTTTGTTTTTTATGAATTTCATACATGAGCAATAACAAGGAACAAACTGAATGCTGCCATATGTTACAGAGATTTGAAAATATGTAGTGCTATCCTTAAATTATTTCTTTCATTTGAACTTTTAAAGACAAATGCACATCACAGCAGCACGAAGCACTCAGAGCACACTGGCCTTTTAAGCTGGGTTTGTAGCTGTTTTGTGTCTCCCAAGCAGAGCACCTAAAACAGGGCTGTACAATTGGTGGCCTGCAGACCACATGCCCCCTGCAAGGGGCTAAACTGAGCCTCTCAGGCTCCTATCTGGCCACTGCTTCCCCCACTGTTCCAGCTGCAGAACCCAGAGGAAGGGTTGGTGCAGTGTGGCACAGCCCAGAGTGCTGAGGGAACCTGATGCCCAGGATGCCTGAGGCATGGTGCAACAGAAGAGGCCATGGCCAGCAAACTGAGCATGAGGCAGCATACTCAGATGTAAGGTGCAGCTGGGGGAGGGAAGGGCTGGGCATGTGGTGCAGCAAGGGGGACAACCGAATACACAGGGACATGTGTAGTGTAGTGGAAGGGAGGGGGCCCAGGGGCCATACTGAGACATGTGGTCCAGCAGGGGTGGGGGCAGCAGGGCACATAGTGCAGCAGGGGGGATGTGTGGTGCAGTGTGGGGGGCATGCTGTGTTTGGCTCTGGGGGTCCATGGCCCCTAGTGCTGCAGCCTGTGGGATGTGCAGTCATCAGTCACTTAGAAGTTGGATACCTCTGACTTGCAGCGTACTAGCAAATCTAGTTCTTAATTTGTAATGGGCTCATTGGTTGTAAAAGTGGCATTATGAATGCTGACACTATGTGAAAGAAGGCAAAGTAGAAATTCAGTCTTGCAGTCCCATATCACTTTACAGGGCTTCTGCATCAGTTTCAAAGGAGTGTTGACCTGACGCTACACAGAAGAGAGACAGTAGTACAGTGAGGAATCTTGTAAATATTAAAATACAGCTTTCAAGAGCAACAGCCATTAGAGCAGTCAATCTACCAAGGAGAATTCCATCAACAATTGGTTGTTTTTTAAGGCACTATTTTGGCGAAGAACTTTTCATTTTGAAAAAGGCATTATTTGGCAGGTGTCTAGTTTTCTTTAATGGAAAACTGAAAGGCGGTTCAAATGACTTTTTAAAATTATTCTTCCTCAGTTAACATTGCCTACAGCAAAACATCTCCACCTTCTAACAAATGATTATATCAGGCAACACTGAATTTCACAAACAAACTGTCTGACAAGGCTGCACTGCTGACACATGCTACAGAACTGGCAGCCACACAACCTGACAAGCTGTCTTAATTGACATCTGCTCCTATTTCAGCATATGAATTATCCTCTTGGGTTGTCCCATCTTCAGCTGTTTCAGAACTGATGCCAATTCATCATTTATCTATTCCACTACTACTCTCACCTTCAAACAACTGAACAGTCTGTTTCTCACATCCCATTGACACCTACTCTATAACAGCATTCAAACTTCTGAGTCTGAGCCCATTTACACTTGTCTCAGCACCAACTTCAAAGAACATCTAAACTTGCAAGTCTCAATACCCAGATGCTTTAAAGCAGACGCAAGCCCTAGAATAAGTTTATGCTCTATCAAAAATTACTGAGTTAAGAGAAATGGTAACTCTACCACCATAGGAGATGCATGGGGGGGGCACATGCCCCCCGGTTAGACTGGCTTCCCCCAGCGCAGCACAACTGACAATACAGTATAGTTAGTACCGTTAAATACTGCATTTGTTGGTTTTTCCTGTTTTCTGTATTAAACCTGTATTTTTAGTTACACTGCTTGAGCGGAAGGTTTTTTTGTTTATGTGGGACACCCTAGTAATTAATTTAGTGTTCCCAGATTTCTGGGTGGGGGCTCAAGCCACGGGTACAAATTTATGAGGTACCCCAAAATGTGAACCCAGCCCTTGTCGGTATCACACAACTAATTTGCTAATGAACAAGAGCCACAAGATTGATATCAAAATTAGGATGACTCTAACAGTGTTAGCAAAAGCAAATCAAGTGAGAAAAACTGCTGGTTTTGTTTTAAAAGTTCCATATTGTCAAGCAGAAACATCAGCACAATGTACCTTTGAACGCTGTACAGCAAGATTACAGCTATCCATTTTATTTTTCATTTATATTTTATCACACAGCTAAATGAGAAATTTGGATCCCACAACAAAATTACCACTAACTTTACTATCTGTACTTCAGCAAATCCAACTAGAGTGACTATGGAACAATAAATTACCCAAAGTATACCTGGTGATAAACATCAAGGCCTTAGTTGTCTGTTCTTTCATTTTCCTACCAGTAAATAAATACCGTATCAGTATCCACACCAGTGATCAATAGCAATGGAAAGTATGCAAGCAAGGAAAGGAAGCT
This sequence comes from Alligator sinensis, assembly GCF_000455745.1. Taxonomy (NCBI): domain Eukaryota; kingdom Metazoa; phylum Chordata; order Crocodylia; family Alligatoridae; genus Alligator; species Alligator sinensis. Next base: position 780,402 of record NW_005842181.1, on the reverse strand, counting down.
TACTGGCACGACGTACATGTTAAGCAAAGTCTGCTACAGGTGTTGGTCCTAATCAAAACTGCCGCTCTGCTATTTTCACATTTGCAGGCATGCTACAAAATGCTGAAGAAACTTCTACCGTGTTTTTCCACCACTCATTTGGCCCTGCTGGGTACAATCACGAAGCAGTTAGTACTCGTTGCTACAGCTCCGGGCATGCGAGTGGAAGCTTTGCTCTGGGCTGGCACTGAAGTTGCCCCAGTCAGCCAGGCTGTAAATGGATACCCCGTCACTTGAGCACAAGAGTCAAAGGCAGCCAAGTGTGACGTTAGTCACGGCATTTCCTTGTGCACGACTGCTTACAGAAACTACTGTGCCTTCGCCCTGCTCATCCAATGGGCCATTTAGACTTGGGTGGACTTCTGACTATTTTCTGTCTCCTCATGAGCACACGCAGAGCTTGATGGAGGCTTAGCACAACAATAAGGTTACCTCATCGTAGTCTTATACGTAGGGTCTTTGGTAAACAGGCAATAAAACCTATCTGACTTGGACCTTCTGAAATGTGTCATTTGGGTCACCTAAAAACAGTGGGAAGGGGGGAAAATCTCCTCCCCAGCAATCATAGCCTGTCAAACCTGAAGAGATTGCCAGGCGGTGGTGCAATGGCTGCCCGACCACCACTCCTAATGCAGTATCAGTGAAGAGAGGCACAACAGGGCCTATGAATTGCCTTTTATCTGGATGATAAAATAACGGCTCATGTTTCCTGTGTTCCCTACGGCCCTTCCTGCTCTGACCGCTTCCCCCGCACTGGCAGATATGATTTCTTTAACAAGGGGAGGTGCAAAAAGGAAATTAACTGGGTAGAAACATCCTCCCAAAGGCACCCGAGCCGCATTTATCGAGGACGGGGCGGGAAACG
>NW_005842181.1:749181-779202 GCF_000455745.1 Alligator sinensis | reverse complement strand
CGCGTTAGAGGCCGAGCGGGCAGGGGATCGCTCCTCTCCCGCTTCCGGCCCATCAGGTCTAGGCGGGTGCGAGGCCCGGGCTGCGCTCAGTAGATGCCCACGTCCGACTCCTGCGAGGGCGCCGCCTGGCCTCTCTTTGCTTTGAACCTGACTGAGCTGCGCGGGCCGGGCGCGACGAGTGCAGGGCGCTGTGCCGCCGCGTGACACAGACAGGGCTGCACTTACTGCCTGCTCCTCTCCCTCCGGCTCTTGTGTTTGTGAGCCACAGGAAATAAGTACATAAGGGAGAACTAACGAATTAGCCGCTGGATCAGGGTCTGCGCGGGGGCCCTTGTCGCTCCCTGGCGAGCCATGCTCCGGGGAAGCCAGGGGCTGGAAGGTGGGGTAGTCAAGATACTGATAAGTAATCACAGCCGGGTATTGTTCATTGAATCATGGAAAATGAGGGTTGAGAGGGACCTCAGGAGGTCTAGTCCAACCCCCTGCTTTGAGCAGGGACACCCCCCAACTATGTCATCCCAACCAAGGCTTTGCCTAGCTGGGTTTTGAAAACCTTTCCACCACCTCTGTGGGTAACCTGTTCCAGTGTTTTACTCCCCTCCGAAAGAGAGAGTTTTTCCTAATATCTAATGCAAACGTCCCTTGCTGCAGCTTGAGACTGTTGCTCCTTGTTCTATCATCTGCCACCACTGAAAACAGCCCAGCTCCATCCTCTTTTGAACCCCGCTTCAGGTAGCTGAGGCTATTAAATTCCCCACATAGTCTTCTCCAGACTAAATGAGCCCAGTTCCCTCAGCCTCTTGTCACAAGTCATGTGCCCCAGCCCCCAAACCATTTTCACTGCCCTCTGCTGGACTCTCTCCATCTTGTCCACATCCTTTGTATAGTGGGAATCCCAAAACTGGACACAGGACTCCAGATGTGGCCTCACCAGTGCAGAATAGAGGGGGATAATTACTTCCCTTGATCTGCTGGCAACACACCTACCAGTGCAGCCCAGAACGCTGTTAGCCTTCTAAGGGCACACTGCTGACTCATATCCAGCTTGTCCACTGGACAAAACCCCAGGTCCTTTTCTGAGGAGCTGCTGCTTAGGAAGTTGGTCCCAGGCTGATAGTGGTCCATGGGATTCTTCCATCCTAAGCGCAGGGCTTTGCACTTGTCCTCGTGCGATTTCGACTAATCTTCCAATTTGTCTGGGTTACTCTGAATCCTAGCCCTATCCTCCAGTGTATCTACTACATCACCCAGCTGGGTGTCATCTGCAAACTTGCTGAGGGTGCACTCTATGCCATCTTCCACATCATTAATGAAGTTATTGAACAAAACCAACCCCTGGGGCACTCCACTGGATGCCAGCTGCCAACTAGACATTGAGCCATTGACACTTGTTGAATGCTCCCAGCTTTCTATCCACCTTACAGTCTATTCCTCCAACCCAGGCTTCCTTAGCTTGCTTTCAAGAAAGCTGTGGAAGACCATATCAAAAGTGTTGCTAAAGTCAAGGTATAAAGCCTATATACACCTCATGCATATATAAGTATGCCTGAGGTGCTGTCTAGTAGTGAGGGCACTGTGCTGGGAAGTCAAAGAGAGGCAGGGTCAGGTCTAGGAAGTCAGAGAGAGAGGCACGGCAGGTGTCTGAAGTAAAGGAGGCCTGCAACCTTCATCTTCTTGGTCAAGTGTCCTCGATGCTCAGCTGTTATGGCCAAGACATGGGCAAACCCTTTTCTTTCCTCCTCCACTACACAGGTAATGGAATTGCAAACTGCCCCAGTACCATAAACGCCCCTTCTGTGGGTGGGTAAGTTGGTGCATAAAGGCTGGTTGGTGCATAAAGGCCATTGCAATGTGAACCTCAGTATTACCTTCAGGATGTTTCCGCTGAATATCCTGTTTTTGTTAAAAGCCTCATGAATTTTCAGGGTTTGATAGCTGTATCTAAAATGATAAATATACATTCCACACCAAACTTTATTCCATTAAATTTATTTATGCATTTATGACTATAGTAATCACAACTCTCATGTAATCATGACTTTATGCAATTCTTTCATCATTTCCTGGTCAAGGCTGCATTTTTATATTATAAAATTATTACAAATATTAATGGCATAAACCTGGAGATCTCATCATGCCTTACATGATCCCCATGATACGGTTATAACTCAGGTGTCGCAGAGCACTTAGGTGCCCTGCTCCTAAGGAGGAGAAACTGCTAGGGAAGGGACCCTAGCAGTGAGTGAATAAGGAGCCCAGCTGTGGGTTGCCAGGGCAACTAGGGAAGGTCAGCTGACCGGAAGGGGCAGGGCCTGGCCCTTATAAAGCCCAGGGGCTGAGGCCAGGCTAGCAGTTCTCTGCCAGCTGCCAAAGAGGAAAGAGCTCTCTTACAGAAGGGATGGAGTATTTCCTGGTAGGCTTGGGCATTGTTATGGCCAGGTGGCTTCTGTTTAAGTTGTAGCCGATTGGCTTGTATTTTGTGTTGCTGTTTATCACTGGTGGTTTGGGTGAGGCTATTAGGGGTTGGAGGAGGCCTCATAGGGGACTCATGGAGTGTGAGGACCCCAGCACCAGTGAGGGTGTAGCATCTGGGGTACATTGGCCCCAGAGAGGGGTGGTTGAGAAGCCCCAGTGCGGGCAGGGTGAGCCCCCGGGAGAAGGGGCGGCTTTACAGAGGAGCCCCCGGGAGAAGGCCCCAGAGAGAGAGCGTGGAGAGAGACGGGGCTGCCAAGGGCCCGAGTGCCAGAGAGATTGTAGACATGGACAGAACAATGTCCATTCCACCTGTGAGGCTTGGGGTGTGGTATTGGGGTGGTAGGAGCCATGCATAGCCCCTAAGGCTAGGGTGCCCCAGAAGCACCCATTTGTAGAGCAGGACCCACGAGGGGTCTGGGAGTCCACAGGGCAGAGACTACAGCAAGACATGTCCAAGAGGGCGGAAAAGGCAGCCTCCCTAACATATTTCAACATCAAAGACGTGGTGGGCGAGAAACCGAGGGTGCCCTTGGGCCAACTTGGCATGGGAAGGGGCCTTAAGGAGATCACGGCCCTCCTGTGGGACCCCACCTGTGACATCAGGGAAATAATTTAGAAACAGCAAGCTAGTTTTCACATTCTAATATCAAATATTTGATTCTCAGAAGGCTTTATTTTAAAAGATCAAGAGATTGGAGAGAAGTACACCAGAAGAGTTTTGGTTGTTTTAATCCTACCATGATCATTTTATAGGGTTTGTTTCCCTCATTCAGCGATCTGTTTATATCCTTCCATAATAAGGAGCAAACTGGTTTCTGCACAGTTTCTGTTTAGCTGTTCATCCTGTCACTTGTTTTGTGCTGTTTGATCCCCGTAATCTCACAGAGGATGAAATCAATTAACTTCTCCATAAAGAAAATGGCAGAACTAGTATCCTTTCATATTTTGCAAATGTTTTCTTTCACTAGCGCACAAAACAAAACTTCAGTCTAAATAAACAGTTATAGATTTCTAAACAGAAATGATTGCTGGCATCTTTAGACTTTTGAACCCTTTTATTTATTTTATTTAGTTGGACTGTAAGTCTCAAGGTCTTTGGAAGAGTTTTTATTTGGAGGAAGAAAACTGAAGATGTCTGTTTAATGCAGAAACTTTCAAAGACCTTTATATAAAATAAAATGCTTGTTTTGGTTTGTTACAATGTTTGCTTGCCTTACGTTAAATAAAAGTGGGAACAGATTTGAGTTGAGTACCAAAATAATAAATTGGTAAATTGTAAATAATTCCCTAACTTCAAATATCGTTTATAGTTTGACCAATACACTCGTCCCACTGTTTCTTTCATTTTGTATGCAACGCTTTTCACTGAAAAGAGCAGAGATTCATATACTACAATATGTTAATGATTCTTAACAGGGATACTGTGGATGCTACAGTATCCAACCCTGTGCCAGGAGAAAGGCAATCGCTCTTCTTCCTATCCAATACTTGATGTCCCAGCATACTACAGAGAAGCCATGCTTACAGTTGCTTCTTGACCCCTAGGAAGCCCTAACTCGGCTGACTCTGCTCCCAGCAGCATGCTCTGCTGTGCACATGCACGTACAGATGGGCAGACATGGGACTGCACTTTTCAGCCCAGCTCATGTCCCTCTGTTTTCATACTCCTGGGGTTGGCAGGAGAGGCTGTGCATACACGTGGTTCCAGTTGCGGGCATATGAGTTGCTGTAGTGCAGGCTGTACTTCTGGTGCAGACCAGGGGCATGGAGGGGTTAGATTGTAGAAAATGCAGGGCACAGTGGGGTGAGGTCCTGCTTCCACCCTCCCCCCTCACCTGGCAGCAGGTAAATTTTAACTCAATGTTTCTCAGTAGGGTGCTGCTAAATTCTAAAAAAAATTATGGAGGGGTACTGTGAGGCTAAGAAAGCTGAGAGCCACCAAGTTGAGCATCTGAACTCCATTATTGTTGAGTGTCTTTTGGAGGTGCTTAGCACCTCAAATCATCTACTCCTTTGAAGACAGCATTTCTCATGCCAGATCTCACTGGTGTTCCAACTCTGATTTACCTGCTTCCACCAGCTACTATATTTAGGAATACTGGAATGTATGAGATCTTGTGGCTCACTGAGTCCATTCCTCTGGCATCTAAGACGAGCATAACCATCTTATGAATAGTAAGCTCTTTAAAATTAGGGGGCAGTTTCTCCCATTAGCTTCCTTTTAAAGCTGTTAGAAACCTTCTTTCCTAAATTCTAACCTGAATGGAATCATGGGCAGCTTCTCCTTATTCGTTCTTGTCCCAACATTGTTGCTTATCTCAAAAAGCATTTTTACTTTCTTGACGTTTCCTACCTGCCCTCCTGTAGTTACAGCCAGAGATCAAATCCCTGCTCAGCCTTCATTTTGCAAAGCAAAATAAGACAAGCTCTTGTCATCCTATAACATAGTGTGTCCATTCTTCTGATCGGTTTAGTAAGCTTTCTCTGGACCTGTTCCAATTTAAATACATTTTTTCTGGAGTATGGGTGACAGGAATTGTATAAAGCATTTCAGAAGAGACCTTAACCAGTGCCCTGCAGTATTTGATTTGAAATACCTTACCTGACGTATCCCTATAATTTCACTGCCTTTTCCAGAGCTGCATCATCTGGGTGTCTTAGTCATCCTGTGATTAACACACACAAGTCTCTTCCTCTATCTTGCAATGAGCCCCATTAAGAACTTGTAGAAGTTCCTGTTATTAATCCTTATGTGTATAACCTGCTTAAGCTTTAAATTTACTATCACAGCTTCATACAAAAGCATTTTTTGCTTATGGGTTTTTGCTAAATACATATTGAATCCCATGCCCTCTGGGAGTCTTTACACTGATTTCAGTGGGGGAGTGGATCATATCCAAAAGCTATTAATGATCAGTCTGTACCCTGCTGGCCCCCCCCCCCCCCCAGACACGTTGCAGCTGGATATACCTGGCTACAGCTGCTACAGTTTAAATACTGAATTTAATATGATTCATGTGAAAAAACAAGCACAGTCATCCACCTGTGTGTGGATAGTACATGGTTTAGGATCATATCACACAGAAGAACAAAGGATGACAGGACTGAAAGGGGCCTCCTGAGCCATCAAGTCCAGTCCCCTGAATTTTCAGGCAGCCATTGATGCAAAGATTCCTCCTAAACTGACGCATTGGATCCTTGCACCTAACTACAAAGAACAAAACCAGTGAGATAAACACTGTATGATATAAGGAAAAGTAGAGAAGACAAAGGCATTGCCAACGTCTTTCTGCAATGACAATGAAGTACTTGGTAAACAGAGGTGCAGAGGGCCCTGGAAAGAGGATCCTGGCCCCTGCTACAGAGGCAGGTGAAAAAACCCTCTCAGTCCTTGCAAATCTGTCCTAGGAAAAAACTGCCTTCCTGGCCCTAAATCTAGCAATCAGTATGACTCGCAGAAGAAAATCAAGATCCTCTAGCCATGATTCTCCAAGTTTTCTAAGATCAGTGAACCCCATTGAAAAAATAACAGTTTTGAAGCCAATTTCCCAATGCTCCCACATCCCTAAATCCAGTGACATTCATGAGGCAAAAAATTCCTTCCTGGCCCCTAAAGACAACCAGCAAAAGCCCCAAGTTACCAGTCACCTACCATATTGCAAGAGTTACCTTCAAAATGGGTATTACAGGTTCTTATTTCACATGGCGCACACATTTACTGGTGATTCAAGAATTCTTGTCCTATCACATGTTCCCCTTCATAAACTTACTGAGTTCAACTTGAAAGCAGAGCACAATGGCATCTTAGAGAGAAACTGGTTCAGAGAGGCATGAGCTTTCATAGGCAACAGCCTATTTCATCAGATGCTATGACTAGACTTTCAGAAAAGAGTTTAAAATAGAAAGAGATGGAGGGCACATAGCTGAGAGATGTAAAAAGTTAATTAGCTCAAAAGGGATAAACAAGACTGTTAACACCTTTTTCTTGTTCCACAATTTTGGGTGCAGCTGGGGTTAACATCTAGTCCCAGTAATGACATAATTTGTGGTCTGTCAAGATCAGGTTTAACACAATTCTCAGTCCATGGATGATTTCTTGTTCAGCAATTTCACGTTCAAGATTGGTTTTTAAATTTTGTTGGTTAAAGAGAGTTATTCTGTGCTCAGGGATGGAATATACAAGGAGGTTACTGTGGGCACATCTACACATGGCTGTATGGCACCATTGCTACTGCCATCATTTAGTACTTCCAAAAGGAAGTACTTTTGGACTAAATGATGGCACAGTAACAATACCAAGTTTACCCACAACAACTCCACATATGCCCTGATTGACCAAATGCCCTTCTTTGCCAATTATGGGTTCCACCCCCAGCTACACCCCACCCTACCTGTTACCTGTTACCTCCAATAACCTTGCAGGTAGAGGCTGGGTACAACGTGTGTGCAAAGTCTGAAAGGAACTAAAAAACCAGCTGGAAAAAGCAAAGGCAGCACATAAATGATGTGCAGACCAACACTGGCAGCAGGACCCTGCTTATTTAATAGGACAGAGAGTATGGCTGCCAACAGAAAACATCTGCACCCAGCAGCCCTGGGAGGGGTCCAGACCAGAGGAATACACATGGGACCCTGTAGAAAACATCCATGACCTGAATCTGGTTCAGAACTTCTACAAGGATCTGCACCGTCCTAAAGTGGGTGTTGAAGAGATGTGTGTGGCAGTAGGGGGGAGGATGACACACAGCACAACGTCAGATTATGGGCTTGAACCCAGGGCCTTGGCCTGCCCAGCACAGTGCACCTGCTCCAGTCTTCCACCTATCCAGTGGACTTCTGAGCTAAACACAGACTCCTCCATCTGGGCCTAGGCCCAAGCACACTCCCTGCCACGGAAGTGGCCAGCCTAGATCAGCTGACCCTTCACCCCTTCCAATTTAAACCCTTGACCTAGAAGAGGAAGTACCTGGGTAACAAGGTGTAACCTTGTACCTAGGCCATTGCACCCTTGGATTGTGCTAGTACTGGCTCTGGTGGATTATCTGGATACCTGACCTGGCTAGCCTCCTGATCTCACGTTCTGCTTGACTGTCTGGATACCTGAACCAGCTCTGTCCTGACCTTTTGGATACCTGAATCATCTAGCTCCCTTGACTTCTGTTTTGCCTGTCTCTCTAGACCTTTGATTTGGTTTCCTAGACAGATATCCAGACTTTGGACCTCCTGGTTCCTCCCAGCTATGATGTGGCCCCTAGACCTGGCCACCTGGCATGACAAACTGCCACCAGCCAGTGGGATAACATTGCTACTTCGGTTACCACAGTGACCACTGCAGTTGCAGCTGTCACTCTGTGCCCCTACGCCAGATACGGCCCGAGAGGAGCCTTATGGTTCAGATCTGGCCCAGGGCCCCAACTGAGTTTGACACTTCTTCACTAAACCAATGTAATGCAGCCACCTTAGAATGGTGCTGGGTATGTACCAATGACTTTGTTTCAGTTTTGCTTATTTTCTTGTGTCCAGTGCTTTTCTAAGGTAGGTACATGACATCCATTTAGGGGTCAAGTACTCCTGGAACAAGTGTGCATGGCTGAGTAAAGCATTGCCTAGCACAATCTGGAGGAGACACAGGTGTGCATTAAAATATACATTTTTCATAGGAAAACCACTCCCTGTCTGAACCCACAGGCCTAGAGCTCAAAGGAAATCTCCCCAGCACAAGGTATGCCAGGGAACAGAAATTCTTCAACCTATTGGACACTAAGCACCAAGGACTTAAAGTAGACAATGACTTAATGGTCCTTAATGGTCTATTATAAACTTCCTGATACTCCCTAACCTCTGATAATGACCCCACTTATCAATTTTTTGTCTCATCTGCTACTTAGCTCAGGTGTGTCTGTTTCTGTCTCAGAGACCTGAGGAAGGGTACTGTGATACCTGAAAGCTTACCTATGTCTATACCAATGATAAAAGATATCACCCACAAATATTCTTGCCTCTCACATATCTCCTATACTATCATGGCAACAACATCACCTCAACACTACTTAAACTTCACATCTTGTTTTAAAACTGAAGCCCTGTAAGAGAGAATTTAAAATAAAAAAAGATGACAGTAAAAGGTGAGAAAATATTCCAAAAAGAAAGCAATGATGCTGAATTGTTTATTTCACTCAGGAAATTTCCATGCTTGTTTTTAGTGATTAACAGCCATAAGAGTGATCATACAGTTTTTCGGAACATGTCTCTTTATTTTACCCAAAACTACAAAATGCACTTTTTTATTTTAAAAAAGTATTTCAGTTTGATTTCAGTCCTAGGAAAGGCTGTCTTGATTATTCTGACAGAGTAGCCTCCAGCATGACTGTTACAGGAAAAAAAGATGTTTCTGTATATCCTGAGCTTGCAAACATATTGTTTATACAGTGTCAATATTTTTGTATAAATAAAGGCTGCGGCATCCAGCTCAGAATAGACAAAAGCTGTCACAGCCTAGCTATTTTACCAATTCTGTTTTTTAAACACCCTTGGCATAAATCAGCAATTGCCATTTTTACAAGGTCAGTATTTTGGGATGCAAGAAGTTCAGAATTGGTCAGAAGCTACTGGAGGCACCGAAGTAAGACTGGCGCATTTTATTACCAACTGCAGGCTCAGTCCAGGTCTTAGTAGCTGTCACTAGCAAAGCTGCATGCTGGAAAATATTGCATTTTTAACAATGTTTAGTAAGGTCTGTATTTGTTAAATATGTCTTTACAAATAACCATCAGAAGCAATCAGAAGCATCCAAATCAGAAGCATTTACCAATTTTGTTTATTCAGACTGGGATACGGTGAGCTTTATTTATATTATTTGAAGATCCCTGTTAAAATTAGATAAGTACTATGGTTTAGAATGACAAAGAAGGGGCATTTATGTGCTCTGGGGGGAGGGGGGGTGACTTTAATTAGAGTAGCTCTTGGAGCTGCTTTAATTACAGTGCCTAGAGCATCTCATGTATCAGAGTCTCCATGCTGAAAATGGCGGTGAGGACACTAACTAAAGCTCATTGAATAGCTTTAGTTAAAGCACCCAGATAAGTACTATGGTTTAGAATGACAAAGAAGGGGCATTTATGTGCTCTGGGGGGAGGGGGGGTGACTTTAATTAGAGTAGCTCTTGGAGCTGCTTTAATTACAGTGCCTAGAGCATCTCATGTATCAGAGTCTCCATGCTGAAAATGGCGGTGAGGACACTAACTAAAGCTCATTGAATAGCTTTAGTTAAAGCCCCCACCCTGCCATTTCTCAGCACGGGGACACTGATACATGAAACGCTGGAGTCTGCTCCAACACGCTGTAATTATAGCACATCAGAGCAGTCTTGCTGCACATGTTTAGGTGCCCATGGGTTATGTGTCTATGCATGTGTGTGTGAGAGCGAGAAACTTCAGTAACTTGTTAACAAAGTCAATACCAAGTACCATTTCTCCAAAAATACAAATATATGCTCTTATGGGTTCTCTAGCACTGAAACAACTACTCTAGTCAGATCAAATACTTGGATTATCATTCAGGAAAGTAAATTCTGGGGAATTTCAGAAAGTAGCAGATGAACAAAACAGCATTTGAAACTGAAGAACATATGAACAAAAGAGCATTTAAAAATACAATATAAAATCTAGGTAGGTTTGCTTGATTTAAATGTATTTCTTGCAGCTTCCAAAGGCATAAGCTTGCTATCCACAGTGTTCTGCCTTTTGTTCTCATTTCTGGAGATCCCCAAAATAATCCAAATGAGGATTTCCCTTGGTTTCAGCACTAAGCCTTAGTCTGCAAATTAATTCAAAGCTGGACATGGTTTTTAACTTGGATAGTGCAGTGTCTAAACCCCAGAAATGGAAATATGATAGCAGCAGTCAATTCCTTTTTATTAACGTAAGAAACACTTAGTACTTAGAGCTGCTAGGAAGAGTTTTGAAGGGAAAATCCTTCTCTCCTACAAAGTTAAAATACAGGAGTGTCTGAAAACCGAGTGTTCAAATCATGAAGCTTCTTCCTAATCACATTCCAGGGGTGCAGGATTTGTCCCTTCTTTCTGCCACCAGAGGGAAAGATAGTTCCTCCTCACCTGCAGGTGTGTCAGGAATGGTGAGAATGTCATGCAAATTTTAGCATGTGTCTGGAGTCAGTAACAGGGCAGCTGGGCACTGGGACAGTGTTGATGCATGAGGGCAGTGACAACACTGCCAGTGTGGCCACATGGCTGCAGCAGAAGCTGTTATTTTTCTGTGCCCCCCTTCTCCCACTTTACTGACTGGAAGGACAGTACATCAAGCAGAATCCCAGTGCTTAGGTGATCCATCAAATACCCTGCAGATTTGGAAGAAGAGCTATGAAGTTCCTCCCTCATGGAAAAATGAATGCTGAAAGTGTGAGTTCCTTCCCTTAAGCAAGGTCACAGTGGCAGGAGTGATGTTCCGCTATCTAGGTCCTTCCACAGCAAGCACCCATTATGTTTCCTGAAGGCTTAGGTTTGTTTGAGCTGGATGAAAGCTTTGAGTTTAGTACTATTTGCATTGGACATTTCTATGCCAATCAGCTGTAAAGTGGTATGATTAAGAAGGAACTGTGAGGCACAAGGCTAAAGTCTGAATTCATATTTGGCAACTAAACAATATTTGCACACTGAGGCCAGAATTTTTCAGAGGTAAATCTGTTGGATTGCCTGTTTTTTGGTGCCCTCCCTGAGACACTTTGAAGAAGGCTGCTGTTCAAAATGTGCTCTTCACCCATCTTCTGATAATCATGTTTCAATCATGTTACAAACATGAGGCCCCCAAAAATCACTTCTCCCTTGAAAATCTTGGTTTGAGACCATAATTTTTGGTGAACTATTTTTCGAATGTTTTCTAACTTCCAACGTTGCTGGAGCTTCTAGCCTCTTGTGTCACTCTGTAAATTGTATGTGGATACTTAAAACTCCCTCTGTGTTTGTAAATACTAATTTGATTCACTTAATATTGTAAATAAGCGACACATTTAAAGAGTTCAGGTCACAAAAATGCTGCTGGGAAAGGAGGCCTATTTTAAAACAGACTTTTTTTTTTTCCTTCCAGGTCATTCCCTATCCATTTAGCTCTGGGGCTCCTTTAAATGGTCTGTTACTTTAATTGTTGAGATGGGAATCTTTATCAAACGCAGAGCTGACATTCTAAAGGAAAATGGAGCTGAATGCATTCCATCTACTACAGCTGGACTGGGTAGAAAAGAAATGCTTTTCCTTTGAAGTCCCACAGTAACACTAAAGAAATGTGACTGAGTTGTTAGGCTTGGCCTGTATCTTCAAGCCAAGAAATTTCTGTGGGGTTTTTCTGTAGTATAGTCAAACAAGCCAAAAATAAAATGTTATGAGCAAGATGAAAGAGATTATGATGGGGTGTGATTCAAGAGTAGATATGGACAGTGGCAGAAAACAAACAAAAGAGTGAGTGTTTAGGAAGCATTGAGGGATGAAGTTGAGATTGCTTGGTACAATGGAGGAGGAAGGCTGTTCCAGGCATAAAGTCATCTGAAAAAAAGTTCTTAGAATGTGAAAAACACAACTGAATAATACAAAAAAAGGTCAAATGAAGCATACCTGAGACCAAATTTATCCCTAAACAAAGAAAAGTATTTCTCTTGAGCTGAGAATAAGCTTGAGAAACAGCAACATATTTTTATGCTTATAATAGATGTTACTGAATAAGATTAATTACAATGGAAGAGCCATTTCACACCAGTCCTGTAAAACTGTCATGTTAACTTAAATGGGAATTTCATATGAGGAAGAGAAATGGGATACTGATAATTTAATGGCAGCTTTGTTATTTAGATGCTACACAGGAAAAATTTTCAAAAGCAACTAACGAGCTTTTGGTGTTGAAGCAGGACTGACGTTCTTTTGAAATTTTTGTCTAATATGTTTTATGGGGTCACAAGAACTTTATTCTGAAATCTAGTTTCTCAGGTTAATCTGCTGACATTTAGTTTCAACCCCGTCTGACTATATTATAAGCGTGGGCAATTATTTGGGCCCGTGGGCCACAAAGGGAGTTTGCTGAGCTGTTGCAGGCCAGGTCAGTACCCCCCGCCCCACACAACAATTCACCAAAACTCCTTATGTGGGATGGGGCCCTAGGCAGCGAGGAGCAGTGTTCCAGAGTGGGATGGGCGGGCAAGGCCAGGATCACGGGGTAGGTTTGTAGGGCAGTGACAGCTCAGGGCCAGGGCCCAGGGCAGAGCCATGATCCTGTGATGGGCACGGGTTCCACGTGCGGGAGCATATAGTGGCTCTGCCCTGGCCCCAGCTCTGCATTGTCACTGCTCCAAGATCCTGGGCCTGGCCAGGGATGCAGCTCCCTGCCCAGCCGCAGCCCCATCTTGCCTGCCTGGCTGCATACCATGCCCACATGGCTCCCGGCCAGTCTCCACAGAGAACCTAGGATCACAGGGCAGTGATAGTGCAGGGCCAGGGCAGAGCTGTAATCCACATCTGGGACTCTGCCCTGGTCCCTCACTATAACCACCCTGTAACCACCCTGTAGTCTTTGGGAGCTGTGCAGGCAGGGTGTGTGCCGGGGTGGACATAAAGCTGTGTCCAGGCCTGGTTCCAGGATCTTTAGGCAACAGGAGTGTGGGGCCAGGGCCACAACCCGAAGCAGAGCTGCGATCTGCTCCCTGAATGCTCCTGCCCGCAGACCCCGCACCTGTTGCAGGGCGGTGTGGGCAGTGGATCACAGCTGTGCCCTGAGCTGTCACTGCTCTGCAACCCCACCCCATGATCCCAGCCTCGCTCACCCATCCCACTCCTGAACACTGGTCCCTACCTGTCTGGGGCCTCATCCTACATGGGCTGGACAAAATGCCTCAGCAGGCAAGATCCCTCAGGGGTCTGTGCTTGAACCGATGCTTTTCAACATCTTTATCAATGATTTGGATGGGGGAGTGAACAGCTTGCTGGCCAAGTTCGCAGACAACAAGTTATGGGGCAGTGTGGTCACGTCAGAAGATAGGCTGCAGATAAAGGTGGCCCTAGACAGGCTCGAGAGTTGGGCAGACCAGAACCAGATGAAGTTTAACACTTCCAAGTGTAAGATGCTCCATCTGGGGGCAAACAACCCTCAACATACATACAGGCTCGGTGGTGACAGCTTGACTTGCACCATGGCCAAAAGGGACCCAGGGGTAATGATTGACCATCGCATGAATATGAGCCATCAGTGCAAGGCAGTGGTCAGCAGGGCAAACAACACGCTGGCATGCATCAATGGATGCTTCTTGCATAAAACTAAGGAAGTGATACTCCCGCTGTACTCAGCACTGGTGAGACTGCAGCTGGAGTACTGCGTCCAGTTCTAGGTGCTGCACTTCAATAAAGACGTGGAAAACCTTGAGAGAGTCCAGAAAAGAGCCACCCGTATGATCAGGGACTTGCAAGGCAGGCCATACAAAGAAAGACTGAGGGCCCTGGGCCTCTTTAACCTAAAGAAGAGAAGGTTGAGAGAGGACTTGATAGTGGCTTACTGCTATATCAGAAGAGTGCATCAGGAGCTTAGTGAACAACTGTTCACTAGGGCACCCCCAGGGAAGACCAGGACCAATGGATACAAACTCCTGGAAGGCCGCTTCAGGCTTAATACCAGAAAAAACTCCTTCCCAGTCAGTGTCCAGACTGTGAAATAAACTTCCTCCAGAGGTGGTGCAATCACCTCGCTGGGGTCACCTAACCCCAGTTGTCTTCCTGCCTAGAGCGGGGGGGCTGGACACAATGATCTGCAAGGTCCCTTCCAGCCCCTAACTATCTATGAATCTATGAAAGATCCTGCCCATAGGCTGTATTTTGCTCATCCCTGCTATATCATATAAATTGCATAACTTTTTTCTACAAATAAACTTTTAAAAACTCCACCATTCCTCCTCACTTGTCATTTGCACAAGCTAAAATTCTTACATCTCACTTTTCTCCCAGCTTCCACAATTTCCCATGATTATTCCCAGTTTCACAGTCACATTTGTCCAACAAGCCCACTCCTTCCCTTGGATTCCCTTAGAACATAAGACACATCTTTACTTTGGATAATTGTATTGGTACGTTCCTTCCTGCTCTGCTGTCTACTCTCTCATATATACTGGGTCTATATTTCTCTGGAACCACTGTTCCTATATTCCCCTGACTGTTTTTGTTTCCAGCCAATGTATTTAATTCACCACGAAGTCATGACTTGAGAAGAACTTTTTTTCTGTTGAGTGTTGGCCTCTTAGCCAGACATTAGCTTAACAGGCAAAATGAGGCTTATAAAAATATTTAAGAAGAGAGAGAGATAAAAAGAGAGATCCCACAGAGACTTGTTCCCGTAAGTTAAAATCTGGCAAAAAGCCCAACTGTGGCTTTATTCTGCTGTAGAGGTAAATTAATTACTTGAATGGTCTTGCACAACATTTCTGTCAAACATTTATAAAGGAGCTCCCCAGACAGGCTTTTTCTCTCTCACTCTATAGCAGGGGTCAGCAATGTTTGCCAGCAGAGAGGAGGTGGATACTAGGGTCCAGATGCCACTGTCACTTCTCCCTTCTGCCCAGGTGGGGCATGGCACAGGGAGAGTTTTACTCCGCTGCAGCCCCAGGTGCCTGACTGCTGCACGGTGCAGGGAGCGATCTCCCTCTGCCAGAGTCCCCAGCACCCAGTGCAGTATGAGCACAGCTCCCCACCAAATGCCTCTGAAGCCATGACTCCACAGGCTGTATCCTCAGGCTCTTCCAGTTCCAGCCCACAGGCCACGTCACTGACCCCTGCTCTATGGTGTCCATCAATGCTGTAATTTTCTATCTCTTAACTCTTGAACTGATTCCCAGCTTGTAGCACTGTATCTAGATTCTGGAAACCTGTACTCAATGGAAGGAGAACCTGGAGCTGTGGGCTCTTCAAGATACCAGCTTCTAGCCAAGGTGATTGATATCTGTCATTTAGTTCATTTGGGCATTATCTATTTATCCAGAGATCTGAGACACGGATTAGTGAGATCTTTGCTTTGTTTCCATGACAAGAATATCTTTTTACAGTGTGTAATAGAATATATTTTGAGGTGTCAGTTTCAATCCCAAACCTGGCAGACTGAGAAACTAGTTTGTGTTTGGCTCCTACCCTTCAAAATGTCTGGCAAAGATATCCTGAGGAGTAGACATACCACCAGTAGAGTTCATCAGGTCACAGGCTAGCAAATAGACTTGCCACAGCAAAGCACAGTATTGACAGTCTTGGTAGTACAAATATCACGGCCAGAAGATCGTGTCAAAACATATAAGTAAAAAAAATGATGAACCACTCAGGGACAGATTTTCTCTGATCATGAATGAATGAGCCTACCAAAGAGCTATGCTAGTTTGGGAACCAGTTAACAGTGATACATGCAAGATTTCAGATGCAATGTGTGAAGATGACAATTTTTTAATTTTACCCGTACGAGTGAGTGGAACAAAGAAAGAAAAAAACCAAATTCTATAACTTTCTACCAGACCAAATTATCCGAGTTCCACAATATGACACACTCATTTTCATGCATGATATGAATTCAGAAATTGTACCAGACAATCATGGATGAAATGATACTCTTTTCACACTTGTAATTGGTTTATATAATGGCAACAGAAAATGGCTTATGGGACTTTGCCACCACCATCATTTTGTTGTGACAGGTACATGTTTTCCTTGCAGAAGCATCCAGAAAGCAACTATGGTATCATCGGACACTATAACAGTGATCTAAAAGAACCCTCTGCATGTGTTGAAAGCTTCATTCATCCCTTCAGCATGTTTAAACATACAAGGAGACAGACCTGGGCCATAAGCATCATCTGCATGTTGCCAATTAAATTAATTACTTGCAAATAAAGCAACAGAGAAAATCAATTCTTTCAGAATTAGACCCCTAACAAGAACAGTGTTTGTGCTTCAGCTCTCAAAAAAAGGTTTCCACCTGAACAGTACCATCAGAAATGCATACAAAAATATGGGTGAGAACATATTTAAGGATTTCCAAGGAAAGAAAAGAAGAGTGGATTGCTGAGACCAGATGGGGTGCCTTTGCCAAAAGTAACAGGCAAAGTTACATCTCCTTAAGGCTAACTGGCAAGGGGAAATTATAACATAAAGTGAAAAAATATAGAGAAATAGATAATCTGCTAAAATATTCAACAAAAAAAGACGGAGCTAATATTGATAGATAGAACTAGGGTGCCAGTCAAAAAAGGGATAATGAGAATTCAGTCCTAGACCTCAAAAAAAAGCTCACAGCTGACTTTGGTTGCTGCTATGACAAATCAGTAAAAGAAAAACATGGAAAGAGTAGACAACCTGCAAAAACTTAATGCTAACTGCAAGTAAGTAACCTTCGGGAAACTCAAAACAACTGCCACTAAACTAAAGAATTTAGAGGGGGCAGGCCAGGGTAAAATAACTTCAGATCTTCACAAAGCAAGCAGCAAAGAGAATTTGAAAATGCTGCTATGACTTTTCAAAGGAGAGAAAACACCAGCTCGGAGAAATGAAATAAAAGATTTACCTAAGAAAGCAACTATGATGACTGTGTATTATCACACTGCCATCAGTCCCAAAGAAACCCTACTGCACCCACAATGCTATTGACAGGAGATTTTGAAAACAAGCTCTTTTAATGCCTCACTTGTTCTTGCATTGATTATATTTTCAAACTGTGTAACATAATTGAACAAAGCAACACAGTTCATCCAATTTGTACTCACCATCCTAATTTTTACTGATTTTTAGAAAGTTTTTGACACTAGAGCAAAAACACCTGTGGTGAATATGGTAAAGTATGAGTTTTTGGTAAAATTGTCCACATCTTTTAGAATCTGTATCAAGATACCAAAATATGCTGTGATCTCCAATGAGGAATTAACTGGTTTAAAGTCACTGGAGTTATACCAGGGTATATCTTCTACTTTTTGTTCTCTGATATTACTATTGACTACCATGTCCCCGGCCTCTGGCAGCTAGAATTCTGTGGGTCAATGGAGTGCTTGGAGATCTGGATTGTGCTGGTATCTCCCCCCTGAATATACTGATATATGAAACACAGGAATATATAATTGCGCTCTGGTGTAGTGCCCGAAGACTGGAAGAAGGCCAATGTGGTGCCTATCTTCAAGAAAGGGAAGAAAGTGGATCCGGCTAACTATAGGCCCATTAGCCTGACTTCTATCCCGGGGAAGATCTTAGAAAAGTTTATCAAAGAGGCCATCCTTAATGGACTGGCCAACGCCAACATCTTAAGGGATAGCCAGCACGGGTTTGTTGCGGGTAGGTCTTGCTTGACCAATCTCATTTCCTTCTACGACCAGGTGACCTATCACCTGGACAAGGGAGAAGAGATTGATGTCATATATCTTGACTTCAAAAAAGCCTTTGACCTGGTTTCCCATAATCACCTCTTAGAGAAACTGGCCAATTGTCGCCTTGGGTCCTCCACGATCCACTAGCTGGAAAACTGGCTCCGGGGTCGGACCCAGAGGGTAGTAATTGATGGAAGTCACTCATCGTGGTGTCTTGTGACCAGTGGGGTCCCCCAAGGCTCTGTCCTTGGACCCATACTGTTCAAGATCTTCATTAATGATGTGGACATTGGAGTCAGAAGCGGACTGGCCAAGTTCGCTGATGACACCAAACTTCGGGGAAAAGCATCCACACCAGAAGACAGGCGGGTGATCCAGGCTGACCTGGACAGGCTCAGCTCGGCAGTGCTATGTTGGCTAACACTATGGAAGAAAGAGACTTGGGGGTCATCATTGACCACCAGATGAACATGAGCCTGCAGTGCGATGCTGCAGCTAGTAAAGCGACCAAAATGCTGGCTTGCATCCATAGATGCTTCTCAAGCAAATCCCAGGACGTCATTCTCCTCTTGAACTCGGCCTTAGTGAGGCCGCAGCTGGAGTACTGCGTCCAGTTTTGGGCTCCACAATTCAAAAAGGATGTGGAGAAGCTTGAGAGAGTCCAGAGAAGAGCCACACGCATGATCAGAGGTCAGGAAAGCAGACCCTACGATGACAGGCTGAGAGCCCTGGGGCTCTTTAGCCTGGAAAAGCGCAGGCTCAGGGGTGATCTGATGGCCACCTATAAGTTTATCAGGGGTGACCACCAGTATCTGGGGGAACGTTTGTTCACCAGAGCGCCCCAAGGGATGACGACTAAGTCGAATGGTCATAAACTACTACAAGACCGTTTCAGGCTGGACATAAGGAAGAATTTCTTTACTGTCCGAGCCCCCAAGGTCTGGAACAGCCTGCCACCAGAGGTGGTTCAAGCGCCTACATTGAACACCTTCAAGAGCAAATGGGATGCTCATCTTGCTGGGTTCCTATGAACCCGGCTGACTTCCTGCCCTTTGGGCAGGGGGCTGGACTCGATGATCTTCCGAGGTCCCTTCCAGCCCTAATGTCTATGAAATCTATGGGAAAAAAAATAATACACATGGTAACTTAGCTGGAACTGCTAAACACTTAGGTCTTATACTCAGCAAGTCAAAAACAAAGGTTATGCAAGTCAGTATGACACGGATGGTTCTACTTTTCTAGCAGCCTTTCTGCTACTGTTGATGAGTATAATTACTTAAGCAGGCCTTTTTATACTGCAGGTAACCTGTATCTACAATACAATGG
Organism: Alligator sinensis; assembly: GCF_000455745.1. NCBI lineage: Eukaryota > Metazoa > Chordata > Crocodylia > Alligatoridae > Alligator > Alligator sinensis. The sequence goes on along the minus strand of NW_005842181.1, from coordinate 760,029 downwards.
TTTAGGTGGAAAAGGCCAGAACTGCTTTCTTCCACTGTAAGTGGAAAAGGCCATCACCTAAATATGAAAGTCTAATCCCCTCAGCATCAGAACTTAGCTAGAAATCTTTAGAAGTAGCAAACATACACTTTTATATATGAGAGTAATGGAAAAGAAACAAGTCTACCTGACAGAAGTTTGACCCAGAGAGACGGTTTAATAATAACTGAAGCAACAATTTCACATACCAATAACTTGAGCAATTTCCGGTGATCACAAAATATTAGAAAAGTAGGGCTGGAAGGGAACTCAAAAGGCCATCTAGTCCAGCCCCCTGCTCAAGGCAGGATCACTCCTGACTAAACCATCCCATCCCAGTACCTTTTGAAAGTTTCTAAGGATGGAGATTCTACAACTTCTCTAAGTATAAGAGCAGCAACTGCAGCACCAACTTATCTCAGTGCCTCATAGACAGGAAGGTACTCCTAATCTCCAGCCTAAATTTCCCCTTCTGCAGTTTGAGGCCATTGCTCCTAGAGCCTACAGCCACAGAGAAAAGCCCATCTCCATCCTCTCTATAATCACCCTTTGGATATTTGAACACTTACCAAATCCCCCCTAAGTCCTGTCTTCTCTCCAGGCTAAATGACCCTAGTTCTTTCTGCCTTTCCTTGTGAGTCTTGTCTTCTAGGCCCCTGATCATTTTTTGTTGCTCTATGCTGGACTCTTTCCAAATTGTCCACATCCTTCTTGAAGTGTAGGGCCCAAAACTGGACACAGTACTCCAGGTGAGGCCTCACCAGTGCTGAATAGAGCGGAAAATCAATTCCCCTGATTTGGATGGGATCAAGTGATGACTGACCTCTACCTTCTTCACCTGACAGAATGAGAAGTGGATGTAGTACATCATTTGTTAATGTTTTCTTTATGAATACAGTTATGTAATTCTTTTTTATGGGGTTATTGACTAGAGATTGGTATGCCAGTTATATCACTGCACTTATTGCATAAAGAAGATTGAACCAAATTCGGAATCTGGATTTCCAATAACTATAGCAATATGATTCTGAAATATTCAAATAAACATCACAAGTAAATGTCTTAATATCCTGCATATTTAAGTCTGCCTCTCATTTTATCTACCAAATCCTAAAAAAAATTGCCTTGTAAGTATATTACCTGCTTATCCTTTTCCATTTTAAAAATAAGCATGAAAATGTACTAATAGCTTATGAATAAAGGTAATTCGCAGTGTAATTAAAACAACTCTAAAGGCCAAAGATTTACACATGAATACCACCCTATGGCTACACATCGTGCCATAATAATTCATCATGATCCTACCTCCTGTCATCTCTACTACTTAACTGCAGCACCAAGTTGAAAAATAACTCATTTTACATTTCTGTCTCAGGCAGTTTGAAAATCTATTCCAGGGTTGTTTTGCTGATGCATATTGCATTTTGTTTTCTACATTTTCTTGGTGTTTTACTGTTTTATAATCTCACATTTTAAAGAACTGATTAATAACATGCAGAATGATGGAGATTTGCAACCTCGTGTGCCATAAAGAGCCAATGGTAAACAAGTAGCTATTTAAGCTAAGAAATTTATGGAAGCTATTCCAAACCAGCAGATTCTACCACTTATTATTATTGAGTCTCAAGTATTTCCATTTCCTTTAATAAAGCTAGCGGCAGAAATGAGTAAGGATGGTAGAAATTAGCCCATGCCTCTGTCATGAGGTGTTTTTCTTCTTGTTGTATATACATTTTAATCACTTTAGTGCTGTTGAATGTGCTGTACATTGAGAAAATTGGATTGCCAGTTCATCAGATGTACAGTATTTTGTGCAACAACTACTATTCAGTGGCTGCACTAGGTATTATGCTCACATCTTGAGATGAGAAACACGATAGGTTCGATAGTATATAGCCTAGCCACAATATACCAGAGTTCTTCAATTCTGATGTGTTCTTACTTCATTATACTTGTAAAGTTCTAGTAGTACTGCTATTTACTGTATTGACATTTTCTAAACTGAGATTTTTGCAATCAAGATATTCACCTTTGCAATAAGAAGGAAATTGACAGCATATCTCCATTTCCATCTCATCACATCATAGTTTAAGCTTATCGCAAAATATACTATGTCCTACTTGGAAGACCTATAGTGTTGAAGTAGGACTGCAACAAAGGGAGCAAATATATTGTGGACAAAGCAATGCTCATTCACCCCTAGATTTGAGAAGTGTTAAAATTAGTGAAAAAGTTCTTTTTCAAAAGTCATATAAAGGTTCCTGCCATTTCTGACCCAGAGCACACCTAGTGAAAAGTTATGTATGTCTGATATTACTAAAACAATGTGGATTTTTTCATAGATTTGTTTATTGACTAGCAAAGATGCATCGTGATCAAAATAACTATCAGCTTTCCTCCAAGTCCTTTCCCATGTTTGAAAAACAAATAAGGGCTAGGACCTTCACAGATTCCAAGTCACAATATCTCTTCCTACCTATTTCATAGAGTATGTGGTTAAGGTTTGCTCTACTTCTGAAGTGGGAAGCCCCCAAGTCTTGAAGTGTATGTAAAGGAGAGAGGAATGAGGAGAAAAGTGACTGCCAAAGGCTATTCAGGTACCCACCACAACCACTCAGATGGTCTTATACTCTGCAAAGAAGGAACCCAAAGGAGATCACGATAACAGAGCCAGCATGATTTTTCATATGAAAGACCCTATAGCCTTGCAGCTATTCTCTTTCCTATCCTGTTATAGAAATTCAGCTGAGGGGTGGGAGAGGGGAAGAGAAAGAAGAGGAGAAACAGAAGTCTCCATAGAACTGGAAAGAAAGAGATGAAGCCTCTACTATATCCTCTGACCAATCTCTGTATGTGTTGCCTCTCATATGACTGTATTAAAGAACAACAGAACATGGGTATATAATTCACATTTGGTGGCCAAAATCAACCAAATGGCCCAAATTAATCATTTTATAAGACTGATTGCTACAATATCTTGCTAATTAGCATTGAACTTGTTTTTTCCATTCTCAATCCTTTTTTCTTTAATGACTTCCCCATGGTACTTTGTTGATTTGTTGTCAAAGATCCATTATTCCTTCAAGTGAAAGCTGATTATTATTTTTTTTATAGAATCTGTTCAAAATATATTGGAACATTACACAAAACAATTCATTTTTTTTCCAAAGAATCATATCTAAAGTTAAAATATATGGTTTAAATATACTTTTGTGGAATTGATCTTTTATTTTTATATAGTTTGTCCTCTGGGCTATTTTGTCACATTTATTCATATCTAGTACTACCTAGCACCACAATTAGTCCCACTGAAGTCAATAAAATAACTTGTAGAGCTAGGTACTAGTGAACATAAGTATTAACTGCAGAGATAGAGTCCAAGCTTATCTCATTGATTTAGCTCACATCCCAGCCTACCTTCCAATAGAAAGGCAAAAGGAGAAGTAGGACCACCCTTCACTACAGTGTCTACATAGCCTCATCAAGTCTTGAATGTAGTTCAGTGGGGATTAACAGGTTCAGTACATTAGGTTCCATGTCTCAAATGCTTTGGCTAGCAAACTGAGACAGTACAGTTATTCACCTTTCTGAGATATAATTCCTTCTTTAAGGTTTTCTTGGTAAGATTTATTTACATGGAATTCCATGTACAGGAAAATCTGTCCACTGTGACCAACGAACATAAAGAATTACTCAAAGACTTTCAGTCAGGCACAATTAAAAAATAATTGGGTTCTCTGACACAAGCACCATTTTGTAGCAACTTTCTGTAGAAGTGGAAGAGTTTAAAAGACTACACCCAGATCCATATACTACGTATCTACATGGAATGTGGATAGACATTTAGATGGCTGATTAAAAAAAAGCCCCCAGAGGGAACTGATATATTAACTATACTATACTGGGAGTGTGCCTAACATACCCTTAGCAGAAGGGAGTCCTGGCTTCCAGTCCCTCTCCCTTCACTGTTTTCACATTTTAAACCAGACAGTCACTGAAGGGGGGGGAGGGAGCAGATAGACTCTAAGATGATGTAGTATTTGATGAATACCTATGAAAGCTTATGCCTCTGAACCAGTTACTCTCTGCCTTTCTTTTTCATGACTTCAAACTAACACAGCTAACTACCCCTCTCAGGACCTGGCAGTGGGACCCAGGATCCCAACCTCATTGAACTATGCAGTCAGGCTCCCTTTTGCTCACTCTCTTTTTTATTAGGAATGTTGAATTTCTGGCTGCACAGCTTCAATAGGAGGAGTGAAGAATTTTCCCCCCACCTGGGCTCTGGTGGGATTAATGGCTTTAAGCCTTTTAGGCTGAAGAGGGCCAAATGACCGGGTAATTCTAGCTCTAGGCAAGTGCTCTACCTGCCACGGTATTATGCAAAAGGTGGGAGGCTGCACCACCATTAGATCCCAATGTTAGATTTAGAGAAGGGTGAGAATTCAGAAACAATGCAGTGTTTAATTTTCTGACTGGCTAGCTCTAGGCTGAAACAGACTGAGACCAACAATCAGCTGATAGGACAACTCTTATGGCTAGAACATCAACATTAAGGGTTATGCTTTGTTTTGGAAGGATAAGGTTGGGAGAAAAGGTGGTGGCATTGCTGTATCTATCAAAAATATACATACTTGTTGCCTGGTTCAGGAGGAAGACAGTAGCACATCAGAGTGTATTTTGGTAAAAATAAAGGTGAAAGCTCCAGATATGATTTAATGGTGAAGATTTGCTATAGACTGCCAAGTCAGGAAAAAGAGGTGGACGAGGCATTCTTTCAGATGACAATATTATCCAAAAATTATGAAATGGCAGTGTTGGGAGTCTTCATTTTTTCTGGATTATCTGCTGGAAGAATAGCACATGCAAATGTAAAATGTTGAGAAGTTCCTAATTTGTGTGGAGGACAACTTTCTGTTTCAGAAAGTTGAGGATATAACTAGGAGATCATCTATCTTGGATCTTGTTTTGACCAATTGGGAAGACCAGGTTAATTCGATGTGAAAGTGAGGGGAAACTTGGGAGGAAGTGAACACAGTATGATAACATTCATGATTATGAAATGGGGAAAGCATGTGGTAAGCAAAACTAAAACACTGGATATCAAAATGTGGATTTCAGCTGACCCAAGGAGATAGTAGACATAACACCGTGGGATAACAGGCTGAAAGATAAAGGGGCTCAGGAGTATTAGAAGCTTCAGAATTTGAAGCCTAACAAGCAGGTATTCTAACATGCTGGAAGCATAAGAAGAATAGCAAGAGACCAAAGTTGCTCCACAAGGGGCTCCTAGGATTCCTCAAAAGTGAAAGGAAAGCCTACAGGCAATGGAAAAACAGGCAGGTCATGGAGCATACCAAAAAGTAGCAAGAAACGGCAGGAACAATATCAGGGAGGTGAAGGTCAACGATGGACTACACCTGGTGAGGAAAGTTAAAGACAACAAGAAGAGGCTCTATAAATATATTGGTCAGAAAAGCAAGAGCAAGGAAGCCATGGGTCCGCTGTTAAATAGCTAGGGTGAGCTCTTAACAGAAGAAGCAAAGAAGCCAGATCCTACCATTTTACACATGCTGGGCTCTGCCGTATGGCGAGATTATTTCAGTGGGATTATTTGCACAGTAGAGTGCTACTTGGGGTAAATGAGGTATCTCTCATAAAATAGGAGTTACCACCCTAGTCCTTACAACATTTGCTGCTGCACAGTTATGCCATGATAGGAGGACACTTTAAAGAAAGTAGGCAATCTTTTGTTACCTAGAGAAGAAATAATAAACAATGACTATTTGTATTTTAGTGGTTTTAAGCTTAGTTTTTTCTTAGCAACTAAACTATTCCTTAACCCTGTTTAGGTCAGTATTGACATCCAGAATAAACAGATCAATAGAAAGTACATTTACTTAGGAATGCCCTACAGGATAGATCCTAATCATTATTTCAAAGTCAGCTGTGGTAGTATGAAGTTAGGCATCAGGATATCATTCATACTAACATGTTGGATATCCCATAACGGTATGGTAAAGGTGATTTGTTACCTTTTTTATGTTTCAGGCCTTAATAATTACTGCTATTGGCAGAGGCTTTACTCTGACAGTGCCTACGGTTAGGTCATTTCTTTTCACTACAGAGAAATTATTCTGTAGCCTCACCTCTAAATAAGAGAGAGAACTAGACAGTGATCCATGTCATTAGCATGGGTCTGAACTAGTCATGCTGAACGCTTCCAGAACAAAAATTAATATGACTTACTAAAAATTTCACAGGCTACACTTTTTTTGTTTACTGGAGCCTTTCTTACAGTGATATGTACCCATTTAAATATAGAAACACTCTGACAGAAGGATTACACATTTACATTATTAAATCTGCACCGTTTTCTAAAATGTTTTTGACATGTTCTCAGAGATTTACTAGGCTGTTCCACAAGCTTGCCTAGAAATTTATAATCCATTCTGTTGTACTATAAGATGCATCCTTGAGTTTATTTTATGGCACGGGCATAAAGTAAGCTAAATGACAACCAGTCCTAGCCTCTCTTATCCACAGGAATGACCTTCAGTATAGTGAAGTAAGAGGATGTTAGTCTTGCAATTTGATGCATGTTTACATTAATAGAAATGCAGACACTACTGTTCTTGAATGAATGCAAAAGCATAAATTATAGTAACAGCATAACAATTCAATAAACTGTTTGTCACTGGGATTTTACTATGAGAGTTATGTAACATGTGGTCCAGTATTTCTGAAAAAGCCCAGTATGAGGTTTTCTAATAGCAGTAGTTGGTACAAGTACCTCAACAGACTTAAGACTACAACAACGGTTATAATGATGATTGAAGAACCTTAGGAGTTATGAAGACAAAATACGCTTTTAGCTGAACCAGTGAAGGGTTCACATACTGTGACTGAGAATTATTACCCCAAAATACAACAGATACTTCAGCTGAATTCTAAAATAAATTTACTGATACCTCATTTTATTAATAGATATGGTGAGAAGTGTATGTTTTCCTGTAACCCCAAAGATATTGACGTTAGAGTAAATGTTAACTAATTTTTACCTTTTTTTAAAGTGTTCACCCATCTAATTCAAGCTGTTTCATCTAGATGAAATAAAGCAATAGCTACCCATATGATAAGCATAGTGTTTTGCAAAGCAAATGGCCAGGAGGCTAGCAGTGCCAAATATGGAAACGTAATTATCATGTCACTCAAAACACACTGGATAGGATTTCAACCAAGGGGCAGACAATGAGTAACAATCCAGTATTCTATACCTCCCAAGAGCTCTATCATTGCTGTTTCAGTTCAATTTATTACTCTCATAAAAAACAATTATGATCCCAAAGAATATTTTGCTTTCACAGCATAGTAATAAACAGGAGGAGAAACAGTCCTACTCTGGAAGTCAGCAGCAAAATTATCATTGATGTCAACAGGCACCAGGCACAGAATTGTTTCTTAGGATACAAAACAAGATTCAGAAAGAAGCAAGAACGAATTAAGCATTAGATATATAATATTTTCTTATTTAAATGTTATGGTCCTGATTTGTACTCTTTCTTATGCTGTCATAAATCAGAAGTTATTGGAGCTATAATGGGATAAACTTTGTGTAAGTGTTTACAATCTTATAACATATATTTGAGGGAAAAAAGGAATGTATAGAAGTAGGAGATGCTGAGGCTGTAAGTACCTTACATCACTGTAATCAAAGCTCCTTGATAGCAAAAGTATTAAGTCAATATTAAAAAATGGAAAAGATGACCAGGCAGGTCTGATAGTCCATGCAGTTTAAGATTGTAGATTTGCTTTCCCCAACTACAGAGACAGCTGTGCATTTTTATACTAGAGCTAAACTTGATTTGGATCCAAGTATTGGATCCCAGACTAGTGAGAATTCAGTTGGAAAGTGTGTATGAATTTTATTATACTCCCCCAGTGCCAAAGAACATGGGTTATTACTCAAACAATTAATGCTCAAAAGACTACAGTTTGGTTCTTGTTACTGTATTTCCTTAGAGTTGTCCTGAATCTCTTTTTTTTTCTTAATAATAAGAATTGTTTTTTTCCTTAAGAAGTTCAATGGCATAATAAGACAGATACAGATTATCTATTTAATGGATCAGTTTGCAACCTTGCTTGTATGTTAGCACAGGGAAATGAGTATGAAATTTCCCCTTCCAATGGCTCGCTGTATGATAGATCACACCACCAAGGAGTATGTATAAGAAGCAACTTCCACAGAGCCACTTCACCCATTCCACTCCCTGACTGCAACCTTAATTATGCCTGCTTAGAGCTATCCACAGCCACTGGAAATGTATTTCAGTGTTAGCCAGCACAGTGTCACTTGTGTAGCAAGGGAGAGATACTGCACCAGGTAGTCTCTGCTGGAGCAGGAAAAAATGAAAGAGCCAATTTTCCAATCTGAGGATAAAAATGAAGTTTAAAGCTCAGGCTAATGGAAGTATAGCAAGAAAAATTGAAGAAATAGTTTTGATTGATTCAAGTTTTTCCTTTTTCATCATTTTGAAAATATAGTATAATATTTTTGTTGTTACTGTATTGTCAGCTGTGTATGTTTCTTTGGATTAATAATAAATTTATAGAATGGACAAAGTTTGACTTCTGGCAGTACATTTTAATTAAAGAAGAGGCCTAGGGCCAGATTATTGGTACATTCCAGCTGCTTTATGCCAGCCTGATGCTGCAAAGCAACTGTAAAAAAATATTAACTAGCTAGTTAAATTTGTTTATAGCTGCTTTGTGTTACCAAATGAGTCCAAAGCAGCCAGAGCAAAACAATAAGAGCCAAGCTCATTACAGTTTTTTGATGAAGACCACAAAAGAATAAACCAGGGATCTATGGATTTCAACAAATTTTTATGGAAGGAGGGATGGGGGTGTAACTTTTGAATGTGCTGTATAGAAAGCTTCAAGAAAATGCACAAGGATTGTTCATATTGACGCTAACATTTTTTTATATTCAAACTAACCTATTTATAGATTAAGTTAGTACACTCCAATTATAATTACGCAGTTAAAAAGATATGAAATTTTAGCAATCTGCACCCTCTTAGCTGAACTAAAATAATGCTGCTTAGGTACAACTTGTCTGGTTGGAACAAGAAATTAGCTTGTCTTACCACCAAAGCCATTTGCTTTTCTTCCCTTTTGTGGTTATCCAGGGTCCCTTCAGAATGCTCACAGGAACTCTCTACATGATGGATATGCTGACTTTTGCAGTGTTCTTGTTCTTCTCTTTTTCCTTGGGAAACAGCCCTTTTATGAAGACCGTTAAGAAATACCCCAGGTTGGGGCAGCTCTGTAAACACGTCATCATCACCACCCCTCTCCTCGTCCTCTTCAGATGTTTCTGTTACTTCACAAAGATGGAATTTAGCATTAGTTCCAAGTGATAAAAATTCAAAGTCAGAAAAAGAGATAGCACTTGGTTTGTGTTTCCTCACTCTGATCTTGTGAACCCTTTCTGATAGTTCATCTGAGCTTCCTCTTGGAAGGAATGGGGAGGGACAGGCAGTATGTAAGGGCAAGTGCACAGGATTGTACTTAGATTTGTGTGCTGAAGAATATAGTAATTCTTCACAAAAATGCTTTATATCAGGTTCATCAGCAGCAGTGACGCTGCTTATAACCATGCCAGGCTCCACAGATGTCTCATTGCAGTTTATTAGGTATGACATAGATAGAGAACTGGATTCAGGCTCCAGCAGAATGTGCTGGACTTCCAATTGGCATTCCCATTCTTCTGCCTTTGTTTCATATTCTTCATTCATTGTGTCCTCTGAAGTCTCCTGACACCTGGTAGGTGTAGAATCACGTGACACCTGATCCTCTTCAAAAAGTTTGTTGTCCATTCCAGAAATTTCACCCATCAGAGGTTCAACTCATCTTCATTGCTGGAGATGTTAAGAACCATAATTCTTTTGTCTGAGTCCCTTTCTGTTTTCAAATCCACAATCATAAGATCATTGTTAAGACCTGGTCATTGATACAAATATTCCAAATGTTTTCTGTTCCTGAAATTCAAAGAGATAAATCATATAAATGTTAATGCTTACATATTGAGTGAAATAGCAAAAATAATCTTTAAATTTGAAATAACAATATCAAATTAAGAGACAGATCTTTCCCTCAAATGTTAGCTATAGACATAAGAAATAAACTAAAAATCTAAGCAACTTGGCCCATTGACATCACAGGCTATTAAGAAAGATTAGTTAAATACAGAAAATTTTCAAATATTAGCTCTAAATCAGCTATTGTACACAGTAGACCAGAACAATTCTGATGTCATTTATTTACTGGATAAACACTATACATTTTAAACTGCCTAAATATGCCCTTATATGCTTGATTGTTATCTGTTAACTCCTTGAGGGGTTTTAGACCTTTTTTGTTGAAGCTAGTATAAGTGGGGGAGGGGTAGTTGACAGAATATACTGAAGTAAAACAAAATTAGATATTTGCTGTAAATTGCAAACAGAGATAACGTTGAATTCTGTCCCTCAACTATTCTGAGCTCATTATAACACTTGCAAACAGTAAAACGATCCATTTTTAGGTCTCTCAGGACACAAAACAGAAAAGGTTTAACACAGAGTTTCAGTTCTGAGCTGGCAGTTTGGTTGTTGATTTCATTACTGAGAAGGACAAAACTTCTTTGCACAGTTTTTATATAGTTAGTCTAACTTAGATTGGGTTGGCCATTTTGAGACCAATATAACTGTCCTGAACTCCTGTACAGTTCTCAGCACAGCTCTACGGCTGGGAAAACTCAGCTGCTGGCCCCAGCCCAGGGTTGTG
>NW_005842181.1:714353-749171 GCF_000455745.1 Alligator sinensis | reverse complement strand
AACCTGCAAACCCCACCCCCCATCCTACAAGCTGCTCCTGGTGCCAGTTTTAATGGCATTTGCAAGGGTTGGGAGCTGAGGAAGTAAGTTGGGGTGAGAGGAGGGGCAGGTGGGATGTGGAGGTTGGTTCACTAAGGGGGTTGTTCATCTGGGGTAGGGAGGGATCAAGGGCCTAAAAATAGGCCCTGATCCTGAGGGTTCGGGAATGAGAACCCTGAAGGCCCCATGAGCTCCCTAATCCCACCAAACCCTCCGGACCCCAGCAAGCCCCTGCAGAGCCCACCTACTCCCCTGATATCCCCCATCCCTATTATAGAGGCTGCCTGCCCTGTCAACCCCTCCCCATGGACCCTGCCTAGCCCCCAATTTCTCCCACAGATGCCCAATTCCCTGCCCCCCCAATTTCCTTGAGCCTGCTTCCCCCCTCCCCAATTTTCCCCACACCACCCAAGCCTCCCTCTGCTAGGCCCCTTACTTATCTTAGATTGGGTGACTGTTGTTCACTTGATCTAACCTCCTGGAGTGTCTGTACATACCCACAGAGACTCCCTCCATGTTCTCAGGAACTTTTATGTTGGAACAGACCAAAACCCTAACTAGTCCTCTACCCTGTATTTGTTGGTGGCCCTATAATTATAGAAACCTCTGAAGACTCTTGATAGACTGTCCGATCCATTTCTGAGGGCCCTGCTACACATTCAAATTAAAGCTGGATAGAAACCAGTTATAGAGTGGTTACACATTTTCAAGTGCTAACTTTATCGCTGGTTGACTCTTATAGCTAGATAGTCATTTTTATCATGTGATAATTATTTTGCACGTGTGGCTGTTCTAAATGCATTGCACAATTAACCAGTTAATTGTGTGATAATTACTTTACTTTGTACTTGTGTCCGATCTAAACTTATTGTGTGATTAACCATTTAATAGTATAATATACGTAATGTGTAGCAGGGGCCTTAATCTTGCTCAGATCTTTAATTTCATTTCAATGACCTCCTCTGGCAGTGACTTCTACAGTCTAAATATACATTATCTAAAAAAGTGTTTTCTTTTATTGGCTTTTGAATTTCCCCTTTTGACTGAAATGTTCTCTTGTTATGTTATGAGAGGAACCTAAAATTAGTCTTTTTCTGTGCTGCTGTGGAGGGTAGTTTGAGGATGGGAACCAGGGAAAGAAGAGGTTATGGTTCCACAGGCTTCATATTTTATCCTTATACCTTGGGATGTGGGGAAGTGAATCAGAAAAAACAAGAACCATAATAAATGCAAGTGAGAACTGATACATAGACATTTCATGGCTGTTAAACACTGCTCATAATTGGTGGTAGTGTGGATTTGGAAAACCAACCTACAGCAAATTTTAAGACACATATGGAAATTAAGAATTGAATCAGTTGTGCTGCACTGATTACTCACATGAAAAACTGCAATATAGATCTAAAAAACTGACTGCACATTAGTACTCGCAAAACCTGTAGAATTCCTGGAGTGTTAATACTACAGGTATGAACATCTGTACTCATGGGTTCTAAATGCAATAGTAATCGTTCTGTATACGATCATTAAATCTTTAAAAATGGAGGAATGAATTTGCACAGGCTTTAGTGAACTGAGGTCTGTTTTCTTGCTAGATGAGGTACTGGGCATTTTTAATGTAGAGAGAATTTTTGTAAGGAAAATTTCTATCGAACCCAGAAGGAAATAAAATAGGTGCTACCTCAAAGGCTCTCACCTCTTTTAGTCTGACTGATTTCAAATTAAGATAGACTTTAAAGCTGTTCAAAGACAGCCAAAAAAGATGCTTCATAAGACATTTTAAAAAGTTCTAAAAAGTGCTATATAAAAGCATACTACATGTACTATTCTCCTTTTATGTATGTGATTTGTATTTGCAGCCTGTATCTAAAGAAGGGTTCATGCAAATTTACATTAAATTTAGCAAAGATTTTTGACAGAGTGGGCAAAATGCTGCCTCATAGCTGGGTTATGATCTGATGCCTACAAATAAGAATATACATATTCACATATATAGACTTTAAGTATGTTCATATTCATGTATAGTTCATGATATATCAGCATGAGCCTAGCTTCTTTGTATACTAAAAGCTCTCATTAAATGCATCAGATTTTGAGCAGAGATCATACTCAAACCACCTATTAAATTTAGCCATCAAACAGGGAAAGTTTACAAAACCTCTAATACCTATGTTCTCTACTCCATTTTCTTTAAAAAAGAGTTATTTACTTACTTATATTTATAATAAATACTTGGGGGAGCAAATGCTGCACTGGCAATGATCATGCCTTTCTCACATGATAACTATAATAAGTCAGCTAAATTCTCTCTTAAAGCCTTGATTAAATTGATACATTGTACTTGTCTTTTGGATTTTTATTTTCTATAAAGTTGGTGTGTTAAAAAAGCTGATGTTAGAGCATGTACATGTGTAGAATTTTCTTAATTTGTATTAAACCAATTTAGAGTTGAAATGACACAGTTACCAGTACTGCCCTAAGCTGAAATAACACAAGCCTCATTTTAAAATAACTAGTTCTAATCCTCAAACTGCCTTACACATTTGTCTCCATGTTACAGCAGCATTGTTTAATGGTTCTTTTTGATTCAAACTATCTTCCCTAAGGAAAAAAAGAAGAAAGATTTGACATAGAGACTAGTAAAAACTAGATTAGGAATACTACTGTTACTGATTATATTGTTACCTGTTTTGTAAGATAACCTCATATTTTTCAATTCAGTTAATTTCCATCAGTGCAACAACAGGAACTCAGTAGCCAAAAAAGATCCTCCAAGTGTTGAGACAGAACAGAAAAAGAAATGAATAGATCCTTAACAAAAGGCATTTCAGCTTGCTTGCTGCACAAGAACTCTGTCAACAGAAGTATGTGTGAAAATCCCTGGGGCTAGAACAGCCTTCTGCAAGCACTGGCCAAATTATTCAGAGAAAGACACAGCAAGAAAAAAAAAGGGGAAAGGGAGCATGAGAGAGAGAGAGTTCATGCTTGGTAGGAACACTATAATCATCCTTGACTGTGAGGGATTGCCGATGGTGAGGTACTTCTAAAAATACTGTGTGACTTCATTCCTCACACTATACCAGACTTTGCCTTTGACACTTTGCCTGACACTGTCACCTGGGGCACCTGGACTCAGTTGCACACTGAACACATTTTGTGTAGGTTGCTATCACTTTTTGAAGGGACTGGCTGAGAAATTCCTTTTGAAGTGACAAAGAAGTATTCAAATCAGCTTCCCCTCTTACTTTTTAATTCTAAACATCAGTTGTTCTTCTGGAAAGTGATTTTGAGAGCTACATTTACAGCCCTAATTTCACTAGGACTCCCTCCCTTTTGCCAGGACAATTTTTCACTTGTTCTTAAGCATAGACACGATATAGGTCAGTGAGGACCCTGGCACATGTTACATTTAGGACACAATTAACCTATTAATCGCACTATAAATAGTAACCCTTCCACACGTTCAGGGAATTAATGGTGCAATAAAATGAGAAGCCTGCCACGAAAATGTTCCACATATTGTAGAACAGTTTTGCAGCTGATTTCCATTGTCCCTTAGATTTTAACATGTGGCTGGCGGCATGGTGGATCTCGGGTGAGAGTCATGTGGTGTAGCCATGTATGGGGTTGTATTTCATGGGTTTAGGTGCAGGGGCAGGAGCCCAGCAGGTAACAGGCTGCCTCTGATGCCAACAGGCTGACAGCCATATGATGTAGCTGTTCATGTGGCTGCACCCTGTGGTTTTCATGGTACTGAGGTGCAGGGAGCCCATCAGCTAGGCCAGGGTGCCAGGTTTCATCAAGCTGCAGGGCTCAGGTATTACGATTTGTACTGTTAGCATATGCGTATCTAGCCAAACCAGGCTATAGCCTGTTTGGTGACTGAGTTCAGCTGACTAGACCTCCACTGAATTTGGCTATGGGATAGTCCTCTACAAAGTGAAGCACAGCCTTCAGCCAGTTACATCCCGAGTCTGGACTGTGCAGAAAGCCCAGAGCACACTGGCTTTGAACAGTGTGGTAATGGAGTGTCGTTAAGTGAGCATGGTAGATCAAAAACTGTTTGCCAAATTATTACATTTTCCACTGGGAAGTGGTTAATCGGTACTGACAGGATAATTTACTTTGCCAGCAAAATGCCACAAAGAAGTCATGACATGGCAAAACTGACTATAGCGGATATCAGGATTTGAGGTGAGCTGGAGAAGGATTAAGATAATCCTGGTAGAGTAGGAAGTGAGGTAACCTTTTGGTCTTTGCTATCATTTTGGCTACATCATCTTCAGAACTGGTGTCTGATAGCATAATGTTAGCCAGTACTGTAGCTAGAGTAGTGGTGTGGGCCTTAAAATCCCTAATGCTATGCATATGTTTACATGGAGTTACACATCAAACAGCTGAGGGTGGGAGATTAGGTCCCTGAAATGTTGCAGTGTGTGTGTAGCCATGAAGCATAACCAGAAAATTGCATGAATAAATTCTGCTAAGTTATAGTTTAATTTTAAAGAAGTATTTGGAGTGGTTTTTATAAGAACAGTGCAAATGGAAAAGCAGCAACACTCATTCTACTTGTGCTAGGGATCTGCCATTATAACAACTACCATTATATAACATCTTTCATAATGACTTATCCACAAGCATTTTAGAAACTGTGCCGAACCTTCCTGACTCATTTTATTGAGGGAGGGAAGGAGGAGTGTGTGCACTAATTGTTGGGCTTATTTACATATTAGGCAACCTGACTGACTTCATTAGGGTTACATAAGTTATACATCTGCACAGAATTTGGCATATACATGAACAAGTCACTCAGCAATATGCAGCCAATTTTAAACGGGTTTTTATCCCACTAGAGCTCTACTGGAAACTCTTTTTCTTCCTCTTCCAAAGTGAGGAAACAATTTATACTATCAAAAGTACTTAAATTACCTCCCCAGATGGACTAAGCTACACCAGTAAAGGGACTGCATTACCTATATATTTTATGTTATTTGGTGGCATATGTATATCAATTAGGAATATGAAGTTTTACACTATCCCTCACTCACACAACTATTCCAGCAAAACTTTTCAAAGAGTAAATCTTTGGGGGACAGAACACCTTTCAAATCTTTGTTCTGTTTGCAGCCAGGAGTGTGAGATGCAAAAACAAGTAAGAGGTATAGAGGGCTACAAGTAAATTTCAGTACGAGACATGGGGCCAGATATAAGTAAGGTGCCTAAACCAAGATATAGGCAGACTTTAGGTACATAAGGTCAAAACTGTGATCCACCCCCCCAAAAAAACCTATTCAGTAGCTGCCTAAACCCTGAAAATGCTTAAAACTCATTAAGCATTAACCTGGCTTGCCTTGAGAGTTTCCTAAACCTTTGTGATTCTGCAATCTGTCTATACCCAGAACTGCTGAATGTGAGCAGCTCCGTGCCTAGTTTCCACCCAAACCTAACTCAGATCCACAAACCAGAGCGCGTGGTACTGATGCCCCCTGAAGAGCCTAATCTAGTAGATATGCTCTGAGCATAATTAATGCAGGCTGATAAGATCAGGTCCCACAAAAATCACAGCATTAGCTACTGTTTAAAATGCAGCTGAAAGAAGAGGTGCTTCTGTGTATGCCTCTTATGTAAAACCCTAGAAAAACATTCACCCAGGTAGTGGGAGACTTGGGTTTAATCCCACCTCAGAGTGAAGGGACACCAACATCTTCTACGTCCCAGCATAATGTTCTTTCTAGTCACTAGATTTCACATTATTCAGTGTAGAAGAAGCATGCAAGAGCTATTGGGGTCAAAAGGAGAGCGAGAAATATGAAGCATAACTATGCAGCTTAGTGGTTAGCATGTTTAGCTATCAGGACAGAGGAGTGCCACACTCTAGGAGCTTCCTGTGTCTTGTGTATCAGCGTTTCCACACTTTAAAATGGTGGTTGGGGCACTTGAACTAAAGCCCGTTGAACAAGCTTTAGTTCAAGTGCCACTGCCACAATTTTTAACCACAGAGACGCTGATACAGGAGACACAGTGGCGCTTTAGTTAGAGCATCTCTCCGAGATCCCAATCCCAGAGTATATGTAAAAATGCCCTCTGTAGCCAGTAAGTATTGTATTGTATTTATTTAGTCAACTTTGATCTCCCTGTTCTAGCCACTGATTTTGTCTTGAATTTAGGAATGATTCGATAAGTGGCAGGCAATTCTTTCGGCTGGAGCACTGCCTAATGGGTTTTGCTGACCTGTTGAGGGCTGCAAGGATAGCCCTGCCCCCCTGGAGGTCCCCAGAATCCCAGGTAAGTCTTTTGGGGCCAGCCCAGTGCTGGCCCCAGCCTGCCCTACCCCACCCAAGTTAACTGGCTGTGCGCCAGAGTGTGTATGGTGCAGGCGTTTCTTGGGGACAACTAGGAGCGGCACAAGGTGCACCACCACTAGCTGTCCTCAGGGAAACAAACATCCATGCACATCTGGACACAGTCACTTTTGGATATCAGGAGTCTGCCTTGTTACAGCGGGGAGGGGCATCTTTGCTGGTCTTTGCTATTGTGTGTGGAGGTGATTCATGCCATGTAATTAAATTCAACCACTTAGCACCTTATCAACCCTCCTCCCAGATCTACAAACAGAGAAGCATTGGTGTAAACCTTTGCAATGCATTTTCAGCCCTCATGGTGTTATTGAAACCAAAGATGTGAGACTGCCTCATAGCAGGTGCCAGATGGCTGATTTTTCTCCTGTGTCTTTGTGAACTGCTGCTTGAGAACTTGTCAATTGGCCCAGCACTGGGTCCACTTGTGGTCATGTTCTCAGGCTGCCTTTTCCCTTATGATCCTCTGATACACTTTCTTATTTCTCTGGCTTGACTTGAGAACATGCCGACTTTCAGTCTCATCCCAGATAGTGATGAGATCAGTTACTTCTTCTGGAGTCTAGTTGTTGCCGTTCTTGGTCTGATCAGACTGTGGGGCCATGGCAGAGGGAGGCAGGCCAGCTGTGTGGGCCATCCTACAATTGGCAATGATCAGAGGATGTGAGCTCCAATACTGTTTTTAAGTTGTGAGCAAACAAAATGGCTGACTAGTTGCCATGCAGGGCAATCAGTAGTTCAAGGAGGGGTGCCACTGGGGACCTGGGCAGTAGAGTTTGTTGGCTAGGGTTATACTGATGGCACAGAATGCCAGATGGGGCACAACTGGGGCTAAAGCAATGCAAACTGGGATACCTGGAAGATGGTCTGGTCTGCCAGGCCCATAAGTTACTGTGCCACAAGGAAGCAGATGTCTTTGGCGTTAAGGCACAAAAAATATGATCACCTCTTGTAATACTGCCTTTTTTGGCCACTTGAAGCATGACATCTATTTTTACGCTAAGTTGCACTCCAAACCACAAATCCAAGTAGAGAAGTCCAAGGCAACATTGTTTTGCATGGAACCATGTTGCCACAGGGAAGGAAGAGACTGGAAAGAACTCTAGGAGGATCTGTGATTTTGAAAAAGAAGAACTATTGTGAGAGACATAAGGCCTGTCCACACAGTCTCCATGTTGTTCCTGGAACGTTGCCATGAAGCACATCCTGCCAACTAACTCACTCTTGCTTTGTGCATGCCAAATCCTCGAAATGAAGCAACATGTCTAAGTTGCTATGGTCCCACCAGTAAGTATACCTGACAAACATAGCAAGTAGGCAAGTAGCAAGCACCTGAATGTTTAAATTGGGCTTGTGCAGATTTTCAATTTGGACTTTGGCAACGGAATACTATGCAAAGTACAACTTAAACACTTAACTATGTTTTTGGATCTGGCCCTGGCATCTGAAATAGATTTCAGCCCGGGTCCCAGTCCTGTTTCAGGCATGTTGCAGGAGTCCATTCCAAACCGTAACTGTGTTTAGATGATGGACTGTTCGTCATTTTGCCCATGCTCAACTACTCAGTAGCTTTTGTGTAATTTAAATTAAAATCTCAGATTCCAACTCTTGTTCCTTTGCCTGTGAATTGACCATGTAGAATACAGACAGACCCCAGTTCACATGCATATTAGAAGCATAAGGCTATTCACTGAGACAACATATCTTCATTGCAGCTGACATAAGCCCTTATTTATGCCACTTATCTCTGAACCACCAGCAGATCTAAGAGGAGGAGTTTGCCCTCAGGCTTGAGTCTTTCTACTAAGAGGCATTTATTGCAGGGGTCACTGTTTTATATAATTAATTACTGATACTGATTAGAAAGACTGATAGAGACATTACCAGAGTCCAAAACCAATTTAGAGTTGAAAAAATACTCACTTAAGATGGCACTTTAATTGAATTCTTGTACCCACACCTGAAGATATTTTCAATGAGATCTGGTCTATGGTAGTGATTTTGTGCTTTTTTATTTGGAAGGTTTTGTCAGCGCCTTAATTTGTTCCGGTTCTGGTTAGCAGCGACAAAGATGATAAAGGGTTCTTAAATTCCAAACTCAAAAGTTCTCTGACAAAACTTTGCATTCATAACAACAAGAGCTAGTACAGGCTCAGACAATTTAAATGTAATTGCCCAGCCAAAAACCTCATTATCATTTTGATGTATTTCATAAATCAAAGCCCTGCTTTTTCAAGCTCTGTTAGCACGGCTTGCATTAAACAGTCTATTTCAATTGAGAAATGTAGCATGTTGCCAAAAATGCTTCAAAATAGACTTCAAATCTGGGGAGGTGAACTACCATGAACTGATTTAGTACTTAAAATACTAATACTCTTGTTCTTGTTGATTTGCCATTGTTGTTGTGTTCCTATTTAGCTTTAAAACTTTTCATAACAATCATAATGTTATACTTTGATAAAGATACCAGTTTCTACACAGCAGAATGCTGTCAGTGATAGATCACCTGCTGACCTAGCTGGCTCCCTGAAGCAATGCTTTCTTATTTCAGCTCTCTCCAAGTATGAGGCCCAAAGTTTCACATTGTGTAAGCATTAAGAAAATTTACTGCTTCTTCCTCCAGATATGTCTACTGAGCACAGCAGGACAAAAGTAACCACAGTAATGCTGACCAAAAGCTAGCACTCCCGATGGGGCATGGCACTACTGTGGCTAAAAACCTTTCAGTATTGGAGCTAGCTTATTCAATTAGCTTGTTTGGAAGATTGTAGTGTAGTGTGGATACACAGGATTCTGTCAATCTATCTAGCTCATCGCTATTCATATGCTCCACACTGAGAAAGGTTGTCAGAGGAAAATAGTCATTGTCTTTGAATTTGACCTGATGTTATGTGGAACGCCAGAGTATTGAGCAGTGTACTGGAGGGAATATTGCACTCCTGGAAACTGATGATGTTGTAACTGGTGGCTGGTGCACCCAGTAACAGCTAAAGTTTCCTCTGTTGTTTTAAAAGCTTTATCCCTGCATATAGTTGATCTCTATATATGGTAATCTGCAGTAACATAGCATGGAGGCCCTGAAGGTGTAGCCAACTCCTGAAATGTTGTGATGCATTTTCTTCTCTAGTCATAAAATTAAGGGGTTTTAATCTGTTAAAATAGGTATGATCCTTACTACTGTTAGACTTTGAAATTCATATTTCTCCTGGTAGCCTAATAACGAAAACTTTTAGGAATAGCGAGGTAAGACACCGATACTAGAGAAAGATTTGACTTCTATTATCAGGTCTGTTACAGACTTTGTGAGCAGTCACATATATCTGAGCTTCTATCATTTTATCTCTAAAATGGTGATGGTGATAATTAAAGCAAGGTTGTGTGCGGGCCGCCTCCCGATCCCATCCATGCGGCCATGTGTGGGCTAGGAGCGGTATGCGAACCCGTCTTTGTGCACGCAGGCTGTGGCCAGCAGCCCGGGCACGCGGGGTCGAAGAAGACCGGTGGCGAGCTAGAATTAGTTACGGATGCGTAATGGTTGATTAAAAGATTGTTTACTTACACCAAAGATGGTCGGGGTGTAGGCTGGACAGTTTTCCAGGCTCAGCTCCGCTTAAATCCTCGCTAGAGGACTCCGACAATTGACCCCGGAGTTGTTGAAGCTCCACAGGTTCGGCTCGGTAATTGGCCCCGGAGTGGTTGAAGCTCCGCGGGTTTGGTAGTTTCAAAAGGAAGGGATACGTCTTAGGATTGCACTCGGCGGCGGGGAGAGGCTAGAGGCCGTTTGGCCCCCGGAGTGGTTGAAGCTCCGTGGGTTCGGTAAATAGGCCCCCGGAGTTGTTAAGACTCCGTGGGTTCGGTATATCGGCCCTCTATTGCCCTCTTAAGGAGAAAAAAAAAAGCTGGGTTCGAAGGGATTAGCAGCACTTAGAGATCTTCACGCTCTTTCTCCCAAACTCCAATTGCTTTCTCTCTCTCTCTCTCTCCAACTTGGGCGGAAACCACCCAAGCTCTTTATACGGCTAGCAAGCCAATCGCTAGCCGCCATGTGTGCCTATATTAAGATCGGCCAATAATGTGGCGTGAATCTCAATACAAATGGCGGGAACTCCTTTGCACCGTGCATCACTATGATGCAAAAGAAATGCACCATGCAAAGAAGGCTATAAACGGCAGGAAATACTCTTCTGCACGCGGGTTCTCCTATTGCAAAAGAAAACTCCACCGTGTAAAGAAGCTGCAATTTGGTGGGAACATAATTTAGCGGTGCCGAAGCACACAAAAACAAAAAACCACAACTTTGGGTTGTGACAGGTTGAAGGGCTAAATTCATTTATATCTGTATAGGAAATTGATATTGTCTGACAAAAGGCAGTATGTAACCCAAAGTTTTAGAATTACCTTCATCTTCCAAGAACTTTGCAAACACTAGAGATCTTGATTTATTTAACTCCTGTGGTATATAGTGCTTGGTGGTTTTACAGTCAGCTTATAATGGCCTCAGTCTATATAACGTGCCACAGTGATAATAGTTGATAATAATTTCTCTTCTTGATAAAATCTAGTGTTGAACTCTTCAAGATTGGTAGCAAGGCATTTTCAATGGAAGTCCCACAAGTCTGAAACCAGCTCATTGCTGTACATGTTTTGCTGTGTTTCCAAAAACACTGCAGGTTATATTTGTTTGACCAACCTTTCTTGGGTTAGACTTGACACAACAGTACAGCAGAACAGTTTAACTTTTATAGCTGTTGTCTGAGAGTTGCTGAAGAAACTGTGTGTTTTTATATGCCTTTAAATAAATAATAACTAAAAACAATCTGTATAAAATATCTTTTCCTATTTACTAACCTATAAAGTTAGGGGTGGGTATCCTAATTTACTCCTATTTCACAAATCCTAAAAACATTTTCAAGATACAATATGACCCCCAAGTTGTCCATCTTGTGTTAAGTGCAGTAAGAGAAAAGGCTACTGTTTTCTTTTTCCAAAGTGAACCTGTATTTGGTGATCAACTACCAACCCCTCAACTGTGCAGTCTACAGACAAACTTTGTTCAGTTCCCTTAAGAGCTTCAAGAAGAAAGGCAGTATGAAGAATGGAAAGGCAGTCGAGTAGTCCCATATGTTTCCATCCATGGTAGCTGTGGCCTGGACTTGGTTGGCTACCCAGATGAGAAACTCAGATTTTAGCAATGTGATAGTTCTCACTCTGGAGGGAGATAGATTTTTATTTTCCTACATGGTTCATCCAAGGTTCATTTAAAATTATTTATAAGGTATAGGTTCATTTCAGGGCCATTTCATTTCGATAGTTTGTTTATGACTCTGGGTACTGTTGCCTTGCATTCGTTGTGCTGGCTGTAAAAAGCCAAAGTGAAGATATTACAGGGCCAGACGTAAAACTGCCTGTTTCTTATTTTTTAATGAAGACTAGATAGTAATCATCCTTCCCCCCCACATTCCCCCACCAAGTGTTAAAAATCTTAGCAATATTACTATCAGATGATAGTTTTAAGGTAGCTCAGGTGATAAAACTAAATCACTTGAACAAATCTATTTAATACTTTTCTCTACCCAACATCTCACTAGCGGCTTGATCTAATCCAGGGGCTGACAAAATACAGCCAGTGGGCCTGATCCAGCCCGCCAGGCAATTTCATCTGGCCCACGGGTGCCCACCAGCTAATTGTACCCCACCTAGTCCTTCCACCCACGAGGGTGGGAGTGAGGCACCCACATATACACCCCCCACAACATACCCTGTTATGCCTTGCTCCCACCCTTGTGCGCAGAAGGGCCTGGCCCAGCCAGCATTCAGCTTCCAGGCAGGGCTTTGCTGCCACTGCTGCAGCTGCTGGGGGACCTGCTCGGCTTCCCCAGCATCCCGTTTGCTCCAAGCACCATGTAGGGAAGCGGCAGGGGAGCTGCAGCTGGGCAGGAGTGCAGAGCATGGGGTTGGAGCTGGCAGCAGTGTGGAAGCTATGCCGGGGGGGCGCAGCAGGAGCATGGAGCTCAGGTGGGCAGGGTGCGGGTATGAGTGAGGATAGGAGGGTGTAGGAACGCACACTCCCTGCCATGTCACACAGACCCTGCTGGTGGTGGCAGCAGTAGCAGCATGCGGGGACGCTCAAAGTGCTCGTGCCAAATGCAGGCGCTGCCACCAGCAGCACACAGCTCCAACGAGCACTGCACATGGTGGCAAGGAGCGCAGCCAGGCTAGCCCACCTCTATCGTGCATGACCCTCCACAGGGCATGTGCAGCTCCCACACTTGCGTGCCTCTGTTGGAAGCCCCAGCTGACAGAGCCAGGTGCCTTCACCCCTCTCTGCTGCACAAGTGCTGGGACTCCATGGAGAAGCAGGGGCTGTGGCTCCACCCCACTTCCAGTGGAGTCCTGGGACCTGCACAGCATGGGGAAGGGAAGGCAGCCAGCTCCACTGCACGGAGCTTCACCTGGTGGCACATGAGTGCCGGGAACTGCACCTGTGCCACAGAGAGTCTGCACAACAGAGATGGGCCAGCCTGGCTGCGCTCCTTGTCCCCATGTGAAGTGCTGGCCAGAGCCATGCACTGCCAGCAGCAGTGCCGGCACCAGGCACTAGCGCCCTGAGTGCCCCCGCCTGCTGCTGCTGCTGCTGTGGGATCTGTGCGCCATGCGGCAAGGAGTGTGTCCCCACACCCTCCCATCATCCCACACACCCCACAAACCCCACACACTCACACCCTTCCTCCACAACTCCCCCCACATATACACTCACACTGTCCAACATACCCTATTGCCCCAACACACAGCACACCTCTTCACAACCCCCCACACCCCACCATACACACACCACCACCCCCAACCACACCCCCACCCCTAAACACAATATACTTTAAGTAAGACTTTATTTTTGAGTTATTATGCAATCATCTCCATGTACAGTGCACAAACACAAGTGACAAAATATTTTTTGTAATAAAATTAAAATGTGTTATAGTAGATATTTGACTTTTAGTCTATGATTTTTTTTTCCAGTTCCAAGATGGCCACCCTCCCCTCCCAAAAGTATCTCTGGGGGGCAAGGAGAAGGATGTCTTAAGGCAAAGGTCAGGGGTTGGGGGTGGGACTTGCAGTCACAAGATTGTGTCCAGGGGGTTGGACACCTGTTAAGGGGCAGTGCTATCCTTATGGCCCTCAACAGGTCACCAAAACATATTAAGCAGCCCTCCAACCGAAATAATTGCCTGCCCCTAATCTAATCATTCTTAACTTCAAGACAAAATCTGTGGCTAGAACAGGGACAGCAACATTGACTAAAAAAATACAATACTTCCTGGCTATGGAGGGCATTTTTACACATACTCTGGGAGTGGGGGCTCTAAGAGCCACTCAGACTAATGCACCACTGTGTCTCCTGTATCAGTGTCCCTGTGGTTAAAAAATGGCAGCAGTGGTACTTGAGAATGAGTTTTAGTTCAAGTGCCCCACCACCATTTTTAAGTGCAGAGACACTGATGCACAAGACGCAGGAGGCTGCTAGAGCATGGCAGTTGCCATGCTCCAGCAGACTCAATTAACTCAGTTAACAGTTAACAGACAATTAACAGACTCAGTTAATTGAGTCTGCTCCGATGCACTGCAATTCCAGCGCGTCAGAGCATCCTTGACACTTGTGTATAGGTGCCCTGAGTTTCTCCTGCCTAGTGGCAGAGCATACAAAGTACTTTCTTTAGCTGCAGAGAATCAAGTCTATCCTTATAAGCCAGTTCTCTGCTTACATCCCACACCTTTTATACTTTGTTGAGAGTAAGAGGTCAAGTATTATTTATTCAGTGACTGCTTAACATGAAATGCGTTGCGGACAGTATACAGACTGAGACTAAGGACACTCCTCTGTCCTGATAGCTAAACCTGCTAACCACTAAGCTGCATAATTATGCTTCATATTTCTTGCTCTCCTTTTGACCCCAATAGCTCTTGCATGCTTCTTCTACACTGAATAATGTGAAGTCTAGTGACTAGAAAGAACATTATTCTGGGATGTAGAAAATGTTGGTTTGAATCCCTTCACTCTGAGGTGGGATTTAAACCCAAGTGTCCCACTACCTGGGTGAATGTTCTTACTAGGGCCTTACATAAAAGGCATATACAAGCATCTCTTCCTTCAGCTGCATTTTAAACTGAAAGTAGCTCCTGCTGTGTTTTTTTATGGGACCTGATTCTGTAAGTCTGCATTAATTATGCTCAGAGCATATCTACTAGATTAGGCCCTTCAGGGGGCATCAGTACCATGCGCTCTAGTTTGTGGATCTGAGTTGGGTTTAGGTGGAAATTAGGCACAGAGTTGCTCAGATTGAAGCAGTTCTGGGCATAGACAGATTGCAGAATTGCAAGGGTTTAGGAAACTCTCAAGGCAGGCCAGGTTGCTGCTTAATGAGTTTTAAGCACTTTCAGGGTTTAGGCAGCTGCTGAATACCATTTGGGGGGGTCACAGTTTTGACCTTATGTACCTAAAGTCTGCCTATATCTTGGTTTAGGCACCTTACTTATATCTGGCCCCATGTCTCGTACTGAAATTTACTTGTAGCCCTCTATACCTCTTACTTATTTTTGCTCTGGGTCACAACCATCTCAAGTGGAGCATGGCTCTGGCCAGCCAGGCTCCGGGTTTGGGCAGTGCACGCTACCACTGCATGTACCACTCTGCTTTTGTTTTCCACGGGTCAAAAAAACCCTCCATGCTGCTCCCCTGCAGGGCACAGACTAACTGACATGGCCATTTTGTCAAAAGTGGTTCCTTTCAAAAACAACAGCAGAACATGGGATAGGGTGCATTGCTCATTGATCAGCATTAAAGGATATTGCCTAAGCATGATACTCCCTAACCCCCCGCCCACACACACATTAAGATGGGGACTCAGGAGGCTGGTAGGAGACACTGGAGCCCCCACTCAGGCTACTTTGCACTGGGACAGCCTGTATGCCCAGCCTGGTTGGGGCCAGGACCTGGTGAAAGTTTCAGCTCACCAGAGTTACCCCTCGTTAATCAACATGTAACCCAGGCGGTACTCCAAGAGGTACCCCCTCTCCAATTGAAGGGATCAAAGCAGGTGCTCAAGCGCTGTGGGAGGTGTAGGGACCCTCCTCCCCCTATAGAGCAGAGCCAGATCACTAATGGGGTCTTAACCTTGTACCTTTTAATGAGAGAAGAGTATGGGGAACATAACCAGTATAAACCAGGGGGTACAGGGGACACTACAATGCCCCGATGGGACAGGATTCAACAAAGGTTAGACACTTACAATCATAGACATATTCATCCAGTTGACAAAAGACAGGGTTAACAAAATATAAAACACAAACAGCAGAACAAACAATACTGGTTGGCGAAATATAAAAGGCACAAAATACAAAACGTCAAAGAACAAGGAATATAGGGCCTAGGTACCTGGAGGTGGGGGAAAGAGGGAAAATACAATGGCCCCTTTCCACTGCAACAAGAATTTCTCCTTGTCACTTCACTCACCCCAGCTGGGACTTAAACTCTAATCTCCCACTTGACAAGCAGAAACTCTACCACACAGCCACCACTAGTGCTCAGGCTACTTCCAGCTGCTAGGGGTCTTGACCTTCCAGGAGCTCCGACCTCACATCGAGCTTCCTGGCCTCTTTCTGGAGGAGCTGGAACCAGAGCTGGGAACCTCTCAGGTCACTGCTCAGATCCTTGCTGGAGCTGGGAACCTCTCCTGCTGGCCACAGCCTCTCATAGGGGATCCTGGAGCCCAGCAGGGAGTCTCTCCTGCCGGCCGCATACCGTGCTGCTCAGGGTCCAACTGCTGCCTGCAGGTCCCGCTCCTTCAGATCCTTCTGGGGCAACTGCTCCCACCCCGCTGGCCTAGCTCTTTGCCAGTTCTTTGAAGCTCCTTCCTTGTGGTCCCCCACTGGCCTCTCCTGAGTCAGCTGCGCTGCCCCTTTTATCCCCCTCCAGGTGACCCAAGGGGCCAATCAGGGGACATGGAGGGTGAGGAAAGGGGATCCCAAACCCTTCAATCATTTTTTACCCTTTCAAAACCCCTGGGCTAAATCACTACCAGCCAGCCCGTCACAAACATTTCTCAAGATACCTTGCCAAGTTCACTGCCAGCTCTAGGGACCTTTTCAGTGCCATTTCTTTCCCCATACCTGAGGCAGCTTGTGGGATCTGGGCAGTAGAGCTATCACCCATCCTCTTACCCCAGGACAGGGACACAGGGGGCTGGGAGGGGACCCTGCAGTCCCACTTCAGCACCCTTGAACTAAGTCAGCTGGCTGGCCTCAGCTTGAGAGGCTAAGTAGCAAAGCTATCTCCTGCCCACCACCCAGCACAGGATGTAGAGGGATCCTGCCCTCCACTCTCCCTATCCAGGCAAGGATTTAACCCCTCACCACCACCCCCCGCAAGCTCTCATTAACTCACTCTCCCCCTCCGCCTCTCAACACTGCTTCCCTAACATGCTACTCCCTGCCCATGCTGGGAAAAAGCACAGGAGACAATGAATTTGTCCGTCAACATCTTAAGGGATGTTGACGGACAAATTCATCCCTTAAGGGATGAAAATGAATAAATGATGATGAATGTTGTCCGTCAACATCTTAAGGGATAGCCAGCACGGGTTTGTTGCGGGTAGGTCTTGCTTGGCCAATCTCATTTCCTTCTACGACCAGGTGACCTATCACCTGGACAAGGGAGAAGAGATTGTTGTCATATATCTTGACTTCAAAAAAGCCTTCGATCTGGTGTCCCATGATCGCCTCTTGGAGAAACTGGCCAATTGTTGCCTTGGGTCCTCCACGATCCACTGGCTGGAAAATTGGCTCCGGGGTCGGACCCAGAGGGTAGTAATTGATGGAAGTCACTCATCGTGGTGTCCCGTGACCAGTGGGGTCCCCCAAGGTTCTGCCCTTGGACCCATACTGTTCAACATCTTCATTAATGATGTGGACACTGGAGTCAGAAGCGGACTGGCCAAGTTCGCCGATGACACCAAACTTTGGGGCAAAGCATCCACACCAGAAGACAGGCAGGTGATCCAGGCTGACCTGGACAGGCTCAGCAAGTGGGCGGACGAGAATCTGATGGTGTTCAACGCCGATAAATGCAAGGTTCTCCACCTTGGGAAAAAAAACCCGCAGCATCCTTATAGGCTCGGCAGTGCTATGTTGGCTAGCACTATGGAAGAAAGAGACTTGGGGGTCATCTTTGACCACAAGATGAACATGAGCCTGCAATGTGATGCGGCGGCTAGTAAAGTGACCAAAACGCTGGCTTGCATCCATAGATGCTTCTCAAGCAAATCCCGGGACGTCATTCTCCCCCTGTACTCGGCCTTAGTGAGGCCGCAGCTGGAGTACTGTGTCCAGTTTTGGGCTCCACAATTCAAAAAGGATGTGGAGAAGCTTGAGAGAGTCCAGAGAAGAGCCACACGCATGATCAGAGGTCAGGAAAGCAGACCCTACGATGACAGGCTGAGAGCCCTGGGGCTCTTTAGCCTGGAAAAGCGCAGGCTCAGGGGTGATCTGATGGCCACCTATAAGTTTATCAGGGGTGACCACCAGTATCTGGGGGAACGTTTGTTCACCAGAGCGCCCCAAGGGATGACGAGGTCGAATGGTCACAAACTACTTCAAGATCGTTTCAGGCTGGACATAAGGAAGAATTTCTTTACTGTCCGAGCCCCCAAGGTCTGGAACAGCCTGCCACCGGAGGTGGTTCAAGCGCCTTCATTGAACACCTTCAAGATGAAACTGGATGCTTATCTTGCTGGGATCCTATGAACCCGGCTGACTTCCTGCCCTTTGGGCAGGGGGCTGGACTCGATGATCTTCCGAGGTCCCTTCCAGCCCTAATGTCTATGAAATCTATGAAATTTAGCTGACAGTTTTTAATGGGATAGAATACTTTAGAAACATACAAAATGGGTTTGGCAACAAACACAGAAAACTGAAGCACAACCCCTTGCACATCTATTTCCCCCACCATCCACTCTGAACAACCAAAGGGTGCACCAAGCAAAGTCAGTCTCACAGCTCTTTGAGCAGTTCCCACCATGCTCTGTGTTGAGTTGTCTCAGACCCCCTGCCGGTAGAGGGGAGGAGGTGCATTCAGCCACTCCTCAGCTGCTTTGAAAGGGTGATATGTGAACACAGCAGACATGCAAGTTCTCTTGTGGGCCATGATGCTACACAAGCAGAGCTGAAATAACTGCAGCATCTATTTCTAGCCTTAGATTTAACAAAGCACTTCATTTGTAACCTAGGGGCTGCTCACCTCATACAGAACATGGCAGTCAACTATACCAAAACCTATAGAAATACATACTTTGGTATATATGTATTTCATTAAAATGCAAGTTTTGGAGTCTGGTTGTTTCCAAATTTAACCTACCCACCATCATTCAAACAACAGCATTTAAGTGCCAACAGCTTTCACAGATCTATTATTATATATTAATTTACCACTGAGACAAATTATCTGCATCCTGTCTGTGGCACCTACACAATGGGTTGCATTAGCATAAGAGATATTCTTTACATGAGAGCCCTGCAGTTGAAAGTCATTAATCTGGTACTGACACCAAATCAGGGCAAAATTAATTAATTTCCTCCCCTGAGATATGGGAAAAAACCCTACTTGCATGGTTTCAGGTTCTCACCTAGCTCTAGAAGTACCAAGAATTCAGTTGCAGTCTTCATTCATTACAAATCCCAGTGTATACATTTTTTAATTGTACATGCACATTTATATACACTCTCTATTACAGGATATAACTAAGCCATTATAAAACATATCAGACTGAAGTTTTCGCATCCATTTGTCATTCTCAATAAGAATATTTTTTAACATTAGGAATAATGATCACTTAAGTTATTTTTAATTAACAAGAGAACAAGTAGATTTTTTGACAGTTTCATTAACTTTCTAGACAAACAAATTGTAAAAAAAATGTTCAGTTTAGAAAAATGCCTTTATTTTTTGTTGTTGCTAGTGAATGCTCCACAGACAGAAAGATTTTCAAAAGTAACTCTTGCTCCTCATAGTGAAATATCTTAAAGAGGTCTTATCTTGATTTAATTCTGTGGACCCTCCCTTTGAAAAAAATCAAGATTCTTTACGGTCTATCATGCTGGCCACCAAAATTGTTACTATGCCAAAGTATGTAACACTGAACTGTTTGGCTTCTGCGGCCCAAATCCAACTGCTCCTGGAAGCAGGTTTTAAGTGACATCTTGGGCTACTTACATGGATTTTAGATCTTACTCCTCCACATGCCCTTCCTTGCCCTTCTGAGCAGAAACTCAAAAGGGATCCCCAGCTACTTACGTTCTGTTATGATCTGACTCCACCTAGAAAGACACATCATTTCTGTGCCAGTCCCTAATAGGTTAGTCACAGAAAAACCAAAAATAACGGTTGTTTCACACTGGAGGTGGGCACTTTTCCAACTGTTAGCCTGATAACTTAGTATTCAGGACACCTGTCCAGAGAAGGAGATCCAGGTTCTAGGCCCTCCTCAAACAGAGAATTTGGGAATCTATATCTCTCACTTCCCAGCAAACTGCCCAAACCATCAGGCCATGGGTTAAGCATGGCCAAGGGAACAAATCATCCTCCCTGTTTAAGCTAACCTATAGGGCAACTAGGTGGAGCAGGTGTAAGGAGTTAGGAGGATAGCCACCCAGAATGAGTCTAGCTCTGTGGCACTGCTTTTGAAAGGATTCTGAACTCTGATAGTTGGAATTCCTCCAGCAGTATTTTCCTCAAAAGTATCTGTTTCTGGAGGAGTGATATTTACTTCTCTTTTCTGACACACACAGAACCTCTGGCACCGGTTGTGTGGAGTTTACACCACATTGAGATAGAGGTATGAGGTAGTTTAGACCTTACAGAGCTGGTTATCTGTCCACAGAGACTTAGGTAGGTATTGCTCCTTCAGCTGGGGGAGCTGCACACCCACCAGCAGGGGCACTGGCTGCGGGAGGCCCTAGCTGACCCATCCTCCTGCACTCCCTGCTCCAGCCCACCTGGCCCATCACCCACACACATCCTCCTGCACTCCCTGCTCCAGCCCACCTTGCCCATCACCCACACCCCCTCCCTGCCCCTTGCCAAGCCCCAGCACCACTATCAGGACATGCACGTGGTTGAAACAAAAAAACTATATTATCCTCACAACACTCACCCCCAACCCTCTCCCCTCCCCCTCAACAAACAGTGCCCCTCTACCATCCGTCCCAGGTACCAACAATAAAAAACCACAAACTATACAGAGAGCAGCCGAGTCCTGGGCCTGGGCTCTGGCTGGCCCCCTGGTGGCTGGGCAGGGC
This sequence comes from Alligator sinensis, assembly GCF_000455745.1. NCBI lineage: Eukaryota > Metazoa > Chordata > Crocodylia > Alligatoridae > Alligator > Alligator sinensis. The sequence continues at coordinate 728,430 of NW_005842181.1, read as the reverse complement.
CAGGACTAAATTTCCTCCGTTAATGCAGAGTAACACATCTATACCTATGTTAATCTGCATTAACTAATCCCACTTAAATTTGATACTTGGTTACAAAAGGTATCAAGTTTAGGCTCACGTAGCCTAAAATCGCCATTTTAAAGCTGAATTAAGGGTGCACATGTGTAGACATGTGCCCCTAATGTGGCTTAAAGTGGGCTAATCCACATTAAATGACCATGTGTGGACACACCTAGTTCGATACAGCTTGCCAAAACAACAGGTGCCCTTTTAGACTGTACCTCATTCAGAGATGTCTACCAGTGCACAAAATTGACAGATAATGCTATTAGCTTCAGTGTAAGGTAAAAGCCAGCGTGACACTCAGGAAGCCGACAAACAAAGGTGAATTTACCCCAGGGACTCACTTGAGATAGCAAAGATTCAGTGATCAGAGAGGGGTCAAACATTTTCAAAAATTAACCTGCATGTAAAAGAAGGAACATGTTATTTAAAGTTTCAATAAAGCTTATTTTTTTCATATCTTTAAGAGACTAAAGTCTAAATCTGCAGTTTTTCCAGTCTTACCATTAGACTAGGGGTATGTCTAATCTTACTGGGCTGGAGACAGTGCTGTTTAGTATCTGGTATCGGTTAAGTAGAAATTGCGACTAACTTAGAGATATTAATGTAATTTAAGGTTCTGAGGATAAAAAGGAACTTCTAAAAGAAGTGATAAGGGAGGACGGGAATCATTCAGACAATATGTTTATGATGTTTAATATGAAAATATTTCTATGTTACTGCATGCAAATACAATACTGCAAACTTGTCTGATAGGTTATTAAGACAGCTTGAATGATACTATTTTCATACAGCAAATGCCAATTCATGCCCCACTGAAGAATGTTTCCTTGGAGTCTTGTGAAATCTTCAGAAAATTTTTCCATTAGCAGTGATTATAGCTAGTAACAAGAGAAATGCATGGGTGTCTTTTAAGGACAGAGACTCTCTGATCATAAGCCTCAAAGGAAGACTTTGTACACTGTGGGTACAAACAAGTACATTGTATTAAGTATTTTTATGTAACCCTTTGTGTTGGAACTAGAATTGCCTATAATCATTTTTGAGTGCTGTATCCTGATTCTGTAATGTTTGCTGTATGCATCCATTGAATTAATTCAACAACAGGGTATTCAGGAAATGAACCCAGGAAGTGGGAAATCGGCCTGGTTTTATGCCTTTCAGCAAACAAACTTTTGTTATTCTAATCATGATTTTCTCTAAGAGAGACCAGGAATACTGCTACTAACTACAACATGATCAGAAGAACAATACTAAGGCAGATTTGCTTACTTTAATAGGAAATGTGGTAGAATGCATAGATCAGACAAATTATAGATTACAGGCATGATAACAGCTTGCTAGCAATATATCACTGTTTAGGATGTTTTATTATGTTGTATCTGTGGTTGTACCAATTTAGTGTCATTTTATTCCTTCCCTGTCATCTAAGTGGCCAAGTTTTAGTCATCTATGAGGTATTTCAGCACTTACACACCCAGGGGAATTCTATTCCTGCACGTGTACCCCAGCACACATGGATGACTATGTAGGTATGCATACAGGGCATATGCAGTAACAGCAGGGGTATGTATGCATGTCCCTTGTGGACACATAGCACCCTTAGATGCAAAATGGAGCCAATTAAAACCCACAACTACCAGACTTAGACTCAGGAATAAAGAAGGACTTAGAGAAAGAAACTTCCCATCTTTTATGCCAAGAGCTGAGTGGCTACAGCACTCACCTGGGAAGCCAGAGAACCTGACACGGAGAGGGTCTCTGTTACTTCCCAACCCAGCACTGCAGCCACCCTAACATATTCAGTAGGAGTGTGCAAAGTGGGAAGTATTTGATTTTGATTCAGCCCAATTCAGGGGACAGTGATTCGATTTGCTGATTTGGATTGCTGTCCCGATTCGATTCGGCCAAATCTGAAAACTTGATTCTGATTTGAAGAATCAGCAATTTGGCCATAGACACAGCTTTATATGTTTTTTCTACATACCTCAAGATATCAGACATGGCTCATGAATGCTGAGATGGTGGGACAGATGGAGTGTCTTACGGGAATGCGGGGGGGGTCCCCCGCGCACTCAGTGGTGGACCCGGAAGTGGACCCCCACACACACCTCTCCAGCTCGGCGATCAGCTGTGGGGGGACCCTGAGTGCCCCCCCAAGGCCCAGGAGGCACCAGTTGCCAAGCTGGGGGGGAGGGGGTCCCCTGCACACTCCACGGCAGACTCGGAAGTGAACCAGAAGAACTTCTGGTCCATTTCCAGGTGGGTCACAAAGGGACCCCCCCATGCTCCAGTGGCACGTTCCATCCACCCTACCATCTCAGCATTCACAAGTCATGGTTTGAGGTATGTAGAAAAAACATATAAAGCTGTGTCTATGGCCGAATTGTTGAATCTCTCTGAATCGAATCGGAGGCTTCTGATTCAGTTCGGAGAGGTTAATGGGTCTCCTGATTCAATTTGGATTTGGAGATTCAGCCTCTGAATTGGGCCAAATCTCCTCCTAATTGAATTAGCAACCGAAGCTTCACACAGCCCTAATATCCAGTGCCATCTCTGGCACTCTTTTTGAAGCTGGCCCCCTAGGCAGCCATGAGAGGAAGGTATGTAGGTTCTCTGTGGAGCCGGGATGTGGCAAGCGAGCCAGAAGGTATGTGGCTCAGTGAGGGGGCTGCTGACCTGGCAGGAATGGGGACCTACATTCTATTAAAGCAGGGGGTACCAGTACAGCAGAAGCTTTACTTGCATTGCCTTCTATCCTTTTTTGCCCCAGTGACTCAGTGGTTCATCTTCAAAAATAGGACTAGGGAACAGATTGGATAGTTGCTTGGTGGTTAGAGCAATGTACATGGAAGTCAGAAAGACCCAATTTCAAAATGCTTGGAGTGAGAAAGGCTTAGAACCCAGATCTTCTGGCTTCTCAGATGAGTACCCTAGCTTTTGAAGGAAAGATGGGAGGTTGCTTGCCTCATGCCCAGTCTGCTCACCCAGAAAGGATGACCAGGAAGGGAAGAAAATGCCATTCTTGGTAGAAGAGTACCAAAAATTCTGTTAAGGTCACAATTAGAGATAGGTTGAAGTACATAAGAACTGACTCCAATATCAACAGGACCCCATTCAGACTGAAATCAAGCTCTACACATCTGTTTACTTAGATTCCCTCTTTCTTTTTTCAATCCTCAACATCCCATTCCCATTTCTCTTGCCTTTACCCCAGAAGCCCCTGGGCTGTATGCATTTCAAATACTCTAGTATACTAGAAATTATTCATTACACTGGGGGACACTAATAAATAAGCACGTGCAATCAATGGCACATTGCAGCCATGGAGAAGCTATCAGATCTGTTGCTTCCTCATCTAGAAAAGCAAATGGGAATAAAGATTGAAAGAAGAGGTTGAGAAGTACAATTTGAAGGAGAGTAACTGAGAGATTTTGGAGAAGGGTCATGTAGCCTGAAGTGAGATGTGATTTCTAGAAGTTAGAAAAATTAGTTGAATATTTTAGGCAACTAAGTACATGTTTGATTTAGGTGTATCACACATGATATGCCTATACAACTAGGACTGATACTTCAATTCTACTCTGTAATCAGATTTTGATTAGGAAATGGATGAGCTCATTTTCTATAAAATGATGCAGAGGCTGCCTATATACATGATCCTTGGCAGTCTAATTAGAACATGTCAAAGCAGACTTGATTAATCGAGTCTGCTATGCATTCTAGTTAGAACGCTCCAGCAGAGCATCAGCATCATGTGTATTAAGCCCCCGCATATTTTTAAATGACCATGGAGTGCTTTATCTAAACCTCATTGAATGAGGTTTAGATGAAGCATTCCACAGTCATTTTTAAATGCGTAGGGTCTTAATACATGTGATGCTGTAGCATTTTAATTAGAGTGGTTCTCCAGGAACTGCTTTAATTAAAATATCCCCCACACCCCATCCCTGAGCACCTGTATAGGTAGCTTTAGTTTCTATTAATCAAGGACTGCAAAAAACTGTAATATATAAAATCCCTAACAAGGTCGATCAAGGATCTGCCTGCACAGAGTTGAGGTGCTTTAGATGGATTTTATTTTGGGAGACACTGGCTGGGTGGAGGGAGTTGAAAAGAGAGAGCTCAGGTAAAGAAGCAGAATCTCAGAAACAAATTAAAGCCAGGCTAAACTGATTCAAATCAGAAGGCAGGCTGACAGAGCTTGAATCAGCACAGGTATCTGACTCTCAGGGAAACCTGCAGCCCACTAGACTTTTGAAAAAGTGCCAGTGCTATGAGCAGGAAAACTGCCTCTGGTTGCTCCTATGGTCAAGAAAGCAGGATTTTGTATATTCTTGTAAATAAACAATTGCAACAAAATACCAGAGTCCATCACCATTTGCTCTTCCTAACAGGAATAACTTCCAACCCAAGTCAGTCAAAACAGGTAAACTACACTTATTAAATATGAGAATAAAGTTTTTTAAAGTAGAAAATTTTAAAACAACGAAGGGTCTAAGAAGAGAACTGCATTCTGCAGTTGGCAAAATGAACCCTCCAACCAGCAAAAGCGGGAGGCTTATGGAGTAGCCTGGGCTTGCCCCCCACACTGTCAAAGCTTAGAGTCCTGTGCCAGTTGCACAGGTGCACTTGGGGCACCATGGCGATCAGCAGCAACAGGATGTAGTGGGTCGGGCACCCTTCAGTCTGTGCAAACAGCTTCTCGTGCAGCATAGCAGGGGCTCACTCAGAGCACAGTGCTGGCATGAGGGGAAGGGGGAGGCTTTGAGGGAAGGGCAGTGGGGCAGCCTGCTCCACATCCCAGTCATCTGGGAGCTATGTGCACCACACATCTGGGTGCTGTGGGCTGGGTGGCAGCACAGGAGAGCAATGGGCCTGCAGGAGGAGCGGGGTAGGCCATAGGAGGGAGGGGAAAGTGGGGCTCAGCTTTATGTGAGGGGAATAAAACCTTGTTCTTCTGAGACGAGTTCAGTGAGTGCAGTGCTCAGGCGTTGGTTAAAGTGGGCCTGGCGGGGTTCCAGCTAGTTAGTGTAGGGCTGCATGAGCCAGGGCGTGAGTGGGTAGGCGGGGCTCCCAATGAGGAGGGGCAGGACCAACACGGCACCCAGCTGCAGGGCCAGCACCCCTAGCAAGAAGCAGCAACTCTGCACCAGGGCTGGCAGGGTGGAGTTCCTGAAGATGTGGTCATCGTGGGCACTGCCTGCCCAACCAGAACTCATGTGTGTGAAGGCATCACAGTGGTACACAAAGGCATGAAGCACCATGGAGTGAAAACCCCTCTGGCTGTCATAGGGACAGTCACCATTGGGTGGGCAGGTGACTGGGATGTGGGTCCCATCCAGGGACCAGATACATTGGGGGATCCCAAGCCATGGAACCCCATCGCCATTGCCAGGGGGTCGTGCACATGGAGCATGGTGTGGCACATCCTGGAAGGTACTGCAAAACTCCAGGATGGCCTCCCCAGCAGTGACCTTGCCCACCCCAAAGAGATGGTCCACATAGTGGAGTCTGGTGGGCGTGAGCAGCTTGAGCAGGGCAAGGGCCAGCTGGGTATCTGTGAGGAGGGGGACAGAAATGGTGGTATCCTGCCGCTCCAGATGTGGCCAGAGCTGCTCCAGAAAGTCCCAGAAGGTGGCCTGGGTCATCCAGAACACCTCCAGCTATTGCTCATCATCCCAGGTGTGCTGGACAATGTGCAGCTAGCAATCCTGACTGGAACAGCAGGTCCAGAGGTGGCGGGGCTGGAGGCCTAGGAGGGGGAAAGAAGCCCCAGCAGTGATGTCCAGCAACCCACTGCTGGTGTCCCTGCTGGTGTCCAGACAGCCGGACAGGTGTGTAGTGGCAGTGGCCTTGGGATGGTGTGCTGTGGCTAGGCAAGTGGTCGCTGTGTGTGGGGAAACCGAGAGGGCCATGAGCTAATTGATGTTTGGCACAGTGGGCCAGCAGAGCCAGCGGTGGCCAGCAGGAACCCAGGGTGCTGGTCATCATTTCCAGGGGCAGGGGCTGCAGCAGCCGTGGTGCGAGGCGGCAAGGAGAGAGCTGCCATGTGCTACCCCTCCACTGTGCATGCTGCTCCTGACTAGGGAAGTGACTGGCCAGGGAGCAGAGAGTGGGGCTGCCTTTTCAAGAAGGCTGTCAGCTGCTAGAAGCTGCAGCCAGAGCCTGGAGCTCTCCCCAGTGTCACTAGGGGCTCATTGCAGAGCCACAGGAAGTGGCACCAGTTTGGTGCTAGGTGCAGCAAATTTGCTGCCAAGTCTCTGCATGTGTAGACACCTGCCTAGGAGTATTTACTCACAAGGCAGGTGAGTTTACTTCAGTTTACTTGCAAGTAAACTGATTTGGGATCAAATGCATGTATAGATGCACCCACAAAGTAGTTAGAGAAGTGGTCGCATCAAATGCATGTGTAGATGCATCTAGAGAGTAGTTAGCGAAGTGGTTGCATTAGGGTGGATTCCTCCTGCAGCAAGAGCAAAATTAACAATTGACTCCCCACAGATTAGAATTATAGTCACCCAAATAAATAAATAAAATAAAACACGTTCAACATCCTCCTCTCCCTCTTAAACAACCCCTTCTTCCAAAGCCAGTGTAGAAAATAGGACTCTATCTTATCTCTACTGTTCACTACTATGTATGTTATGACAGACATGCACATAGAAAAATGAGTTTTGCTGTTGTTGAAGAAAAGAAGGAGACAGCAAAAAGAGAAACTAACATCCTGACATAAAGCACATTTCTCCTCTAGACAGTGAAATTGTTGAAATTCCTTTTCAGTAGCAACTTTAATGTAGTGAGGTAGCCAATAAAAATATAGAAATCTTTAACTAAAGATTCTGGAAATTCAGAAATGAAGAAGATATGTTGTGAAGATGACTCAGGGTGTTAGGCTTAGCTGGCGTATATAAACAACATCGGTGTTAAGGGGAGTTGGGTATTTGTCTGTGCCAGAGGGTTATTACAACAATATAATTGCTTTAGCCCCAAATGCTACACTCTTAACAACGCTGCACTTACTGATAAGGGAGCACCAGGCTAAATCAGAGAAGACCTGGGACTCTGCCCAGAAATGAATCATATAAGCCACTCTCATAGCACCTTCTGTCAATGTACTAAAAGCATCAGATTGCAGCTGCAGTCTGCGGTTTAGAAAAAGCTGGCCGTAGGCATGTTTTTGCTATTATGTCAATCTATCCAAAGGATCAAAATGCATTTAATTCTAGCTGGATGGAGGTTTAAAACCAGCTCTTGCGTTTTCAATATAAATTTCTTGAGATTCACTTTTCCTCCAAAAAGCAAAGCAAAACAAAAAACCCTCAGAAAACCTAAGCCAAAACAAAAGAAAACCTCACAGGAAGATGTTACAAAATATGAGTGTGAAGGATTAATTCTCCTCTCATGTACACTATACTTCACTATTCAGTAGAGTTGTGTCAATGTCACAGCAATATTAATACTAGAGGTTTCAAACATATGGCCCGCAGGCCAAATCCAGCCTGCAGAGCTGCTCTATCCAGCCTACTGGGCTACTGGCAGCTACCAGAAGTTGGGGCTGTGGCTAGGGGGGCTTGCCACAGAATCTAGGGCCACTGTGCTCAGGTGGACATGGCTCTTAGTGGCAGGAGGGCGAGCAAGGACTGTGCTGATACAGCCTCACTTGCCCTGAGGCTTCTTGCCTTACTGCTGCAGGCCCTCCTGCTGTCAAAGTTGCTGTCGCCACTAGTGCCTCACCTCCCCACCAGTACTGCCAGTCCCACCACAGCCACCCCATGCCCCAGGCCAAATCCAGCTCATGAGGAAGCCTGAGGTCTGGATGCAGCCTGGTGTATGGGATAAATTGACACCCCTGATTTATGGCATACTCAGGTGAAGATGAACGGTATTCATTTTATTAGTTTCCACAGATGCATTAAAAAGTCAGTCCCTGCCCCAACAGATTAAAATGTATACATGTGACATGCAAAACAAGTGGAAAAAAAGACAAAGGGTGATAGAATAAACAGTGAAATATTTCTGTTTAGGAGTTTTGCTGGACAAACAGTAGGGGAATTTGTAACTATAGTTGGATCACAAAGTCAGTAAAACAGGCATATCGTGGCTCAACTCAGGGTGGTGGGGGGAAGCATTGGATTACTCTTTGTTTAGGCAACTTAAAATCACTTGGAACCAAAATTTATGATCAGAAAAACAATCAAGGAAGACACGGTGTAGAACATTTCAAACTGGAAGACAGGTTAGCTGATGGTCATACTTGCACTATATTCAAACATTTCTGGCTTAGTGAAGATTTGGGTTGTTTCATTCTCTGAAGCAGTTTACCCACTCAAAATAAGTATTTTAATAGTGCAGATGCATTAAGTGTTCTGCTGAGTACTTAGTATGTCATCATTCTTTCTTCTGTCTGACTTAACCAATGTTCTCAGTCTGGCATGTTTAAAATTAATGGACAGTTTATTCACAGCCAAGAAATTCATTAAAATGCATTCTTTCCAGTGACATCAATCCAGACTACTAAAGACCATTTTCAAGATTTGTCCTGCCTTTTCCTGTAGTACCATAAAGTATTAAGATAATAAATACTGTATTCACAGTCGTGGGGCAAAGGTCCCTGAGGAAAGCAAGGTCATACAGATTTGTACATAGTGTTCAGGACAATTCAACAGCTTCCTCCCACCTTGACATGAACTACAAAAAGCTTCTGGAATTAAATTTTATATGAGCCTTAGAGGAAAAGCCTTAAGAGTTTTTCATATCACTTTTATTCATGTTGTTAGAAACCTGAGATGCTTCATTTAATAAGTACGACTTTTAAAAAAATGATTAAAAACATATACTGAACTATGCATTTGCTAAGAAACAGAGAAAGCATCCCAAATCAGAAAGTCAATTTCTTGGGTGCTTGTACATGTGAGGGAGTTTAGTCCTTAGGGTTGCATTCTTCGCCCCCTAAATTGAAATGGTGGGTTTTTAACTGAAACCCACCATTTCAATTTAGGGGTTTCCATGACTGCTACAGCAAGGGTCCTGAACCTTTTTCTTCTTTTTTTTTCAGCTGAGCTTACCCACGGCTGGGGGGCAAGCTGCTGGGGGGCCAAGTGGCCCCTGAGCTGTAGGGGGCCCCAGTCCTTCCCACTGCGGAGACAACAACCCCCAAGTGCCTCCCAGGTGGGCTGCTAGTGGGCTGGGTGCTGCCCCAGCTCAGAGGCAGCACTGGACCCGATCCTGACCCCAAAGTGGGGCAACACCCAGCCTGCTAGCAGCCCATCTGGGAGGTCCCTTGGGTGGGGAAGAGGGGGACACTGCCGATGTGGACGTAGGATGTAGTTTAGTTTGCAATTATGCAAATTAATTTAAAACCCCCAAATCTCCTGCCCGTGTACAGTATGATGCCATTAAGCCACACAAAGTGATATTTTCATCACGTATATATGGTAATGGCATCACGTGTACAAGCACCCCTTGAGACTAATGCTGAAAGGTTGGATGAACATAGAGCTATGCTTGGATTTGGCAAAATGAAGATATGCAAAATCACAAACAAAGCTTCAATTAAGTTACAACAGGGTTGAATCCTATCCATGAAGCCAACTAAATAATATTTTCAATGATTGTAGTCTTATCAACACTTAAAAGGTTTTGACAATATAGCTATACCAGGATAGCAAACCCCCTCTTAGTAGAGAATCATATTTTGCTAGCATAGAAAGAACAGAATCCCATTTCACCTTACATACCCACACCGGACATACCCAACTGTGTAACTGCCATTTTTTGGAAAGTGCACACAGTTTAGGATCCTATTCCACATTCGTTGTAGATGCACAAGTTTCCACACTGCTACTGAGCATGCATAGTAGGCTGCACTCTGGCCAGGCAAGTACATGGTTCTGTACATGTATATCTGAGTGTAAGTCCCCAAATTGTAGTCTTGCAAAAATGAGTTGAAGAGAGATGTAGGCTAAAACTTTCTCTAGGTGAAATGGGGCCAGGGGAGGGTTCAGGATCTATAACCTGGTCTCCTGTTTCCTTCCTCCTTCCTCCTCCATTTAACAGCTGTTAATCATGGGTTTTTGCCTGGCTAAATTTTAGGACCTATTCTCATTCAGGTATGCTTTTATGAAGCTATCTACCTGCCAAACCAGCACTCAGCTTAATATGAGTACTTAGTAGCCATGGGATACTTGTGCATCCATACTATACATGGGCCAGAATTGAAAATTGCAGCTAAGTACCAAAAATCCCAGTTACCTGGCTGGGTAAATGCCATTTGGGTGCATAAAGTGAAATTCTTTCCTCATTAAAACGTAAACCAGTTCCCTGAACAGAATAAGCCATACTGAAGTGGGGGGGTGGAAGGAAGGGGACACCACTTGTGTTTTTATAGCATTTCAGGTTTTTTGCTAGCATAACTATGTTGGTTAGGAGTACTTTTGTGAGAAAATCAAGCTATATCTTCTCTCTATTGGTCCTCTCCACAAAGAAAAAAGCTTAAACCCCTGAGAAGTTGTTTACAATGAATATTTGAACAGAACTAATACTTAGTTGATTGCAGAAGTTTGCCTTCTGTTTAGATTGATAAATCTTTGGATTGGCATTTACATTGCTGAGATTTTCAGATTGGTTTTGCCAAGATCTGCTAACATAGGTAGATGTTAATTAGCTGAGCTTTCATGGAGCCAGTAGGATTAGGACCCAGGGCAATGCAATGTGACTCCATTTTACCTCTTGCAGCATGATTTATAGAGAAAATGAGTTACCAAATTCACGGAAGTTTAGGGCTGGAAGGGACCATGTGAGATCATCAGGTCCAGCCCCCTGATCTGGGCATGAAAAACTGCTGGGGTCAAATAACTCCAGCAAGGTGTGTATCCAGTCTCCTTTTGTAGATCTCCACCATGACTCCACTGCAGTGCACACAGCAGCAGTAGCCCCCCTCCTCACCCCCCCATGCCCACGGACATACTTCGGCCCACCTGAGTGCTGGAAAGAGCCCAGTGCCACCACCTGCCCCAGCTGGCAGTGGTAGCCTGCTGTCATCCCATGCACAGATCTAGGGGCACACACCCCCTGGGAAGAGCCCAGCACAGCTGGAGAGCCCTCCCAGCAGTCACAGAGCAGCAAGAGGCATACCCCTCCAGACCCCACACCCACTGACAGTTCCCTCTGCTTTGCTCCCTGCTGCAGCCCCAGGACCGGCACCCCTCCCCCCACTCCTTCCCTAATCCCAGCCTCACTCCCTCCCTCACCACCATGGGAACCTATCCCTATTTGTTACACTGTAAAGTGGGTTCGCTTTATGAAAATTTGATTTATGTGACGTTCTGCGGGAATGCATGTACCACATAAATTGAGGGAAACCTGTACAATCTGAACCCTTTAAAGGATTGTGGTGCATCCAGAGGAGGGTGAAGGTTAAAATGTTATGTGGGACATTATTTTGCTAATCGTGGTAGCATTCATTATCGGGGGGAGGAGTTCAGAAACAAATTGGTTCATTTTTTGTGTAACAATCAGGCTGTGGTTCACAAGGGAATTGACAGTTGGATATGCCAGTGCAGATGGAGAGGTAAGTGAGAGCACTTATATTGTATTGCCATTTGTTTAATGTGCTTTTCTGTACAATGCACATTCTCAGCTTAAATAGGAGAACTGCTAGCCCTCTGGCTCCATCTTGGCTTCCAGAATCTTCCATCACTGGTCAAGCGATATCTGCAGGCAATGCCTCATTAGCTAGAGAGACAGAGAACACAGGATAAGACTGAACAAACATCCTGAGTATTCAAGTTGTGAAACTTAATTAGTTCCCATGAAGACTAGTAAAAAATTCCTTTGCTCAAAAGTTCTTCATGGCTTCATGGCTTAAAAAGCTGAGCTTGTTGGTTTACCAAAAAACAAAGCTACAGAAGGGTGACACACCTATCCAGAGGATTTCTAGTAAGGAAACTCCTAGAACAAATGTGGATAACCCATGGCGTGCCTGCCACAAGTGACAGTCATGGCAGTAACAAGGGCCAGGTTCAAATTTAGGGGTTTAAACACCAATTTTCTAAATCTGGCTCAGTCTGCAGTGTAACATAGAGATCTAAACTAGCCATAGCATCTTCTTTCTTGGCAAGCCTAAATTAGATTATGCTAATCTCCATATTATGGTATCTCAAATTTCTGTTTTAATTAACCTATATTTCTTGCTTAGTGATTACATGCTTGTTCTTAATATCTGAAAGTTCATGTTCTTTTTTCCCCTGGAGGCCTTTGGCAAGATCCCTGGAAACTTGAGTAGTAATGAAGTAATAGAAGTAGATGTTATTTACTTAGATTTTAAAAAGGCCTTTGACACAGTGTCACACCCAATTCTTATAAATAAACTAAACAGTTCCAATGTAGATTATCACACAGTCCAGTGGGTAGAAAATTGGCTTATGGGACGCACCCAGAGAGTGGTGGTGGATGGGTCATTTTCTACCTGGAGAAATGTGGGCAGTACAGTCCCCCAAGGCTCTGTCCTGGGACCGGTACTGTTCAATATAGATTCATAGAGTCATAGATTGTAGAGTCAGAAGGGACCACAATGGATCATCATGTCCGAACCCCTGTTCCTGGCAGGAAAGAGGACCGAGGTCAGATGACCCCAACCAGGTGACTATCTAGCCTCCTCTTGAAGACCTCCAAGCTAGGTGATAGCACCACCTCTCTTGGAAGCCCATTCCAGATCCTGGCCACCCTTACTGTGAAAAATTTCTTCCTAATATCTAACCTAAATCCACTCTCAACTAGTTTACACGTTATTCCTAGTCACTCCCTGGGGCGCCTTAGTAAACAGCGCTTCCCCTATTCCCCATTGACCTCCCCTAATAAATTTTATACGTGGCCACAAGATCTCACTCAGTTGTCTCTTGTGTTCTTTGATTATTTTCTCTAGCATTTTCCCAGGAATAGAAGTAAGACTGACTGGTCTAAAGTTACCCGGCTCATCCCTTCTCCCTTTCTTGAAAATGGGCGCCACATTGGCCCTTATCTTCTTTAGTGACTTGGACGAGGGAGTAGAAAGCACTCTGTCCATGTTTGCAGATGACACCAAGCTGGGGAGGGGGGAAAACAAACTAGAGGGGAGCGAATCCAGGTGGATTTGGACAGGCTGGGGAAGTGGATGGAACAGAATAGGATGCAGTTTAATAAAAATAATTGCCATGTGTTGCACCTAGGGAGGAAGAATCATCAACACACCTGTAACCTGGGAGGTACCACTCTAATTAGCACAACAGCAGAGCGGGATCTCAGAGTCAACTCCAAAATGAACATGAGTCACCAGTGTAATGAAGCAATAAGTAAAGCTAACCGTACTCTTTCTTGTATAAGTAGGTGCGTCACAAACTGGTCTAAGGAAGTGATAATTCCCCTCTATGCAGCATTGGTCAGGCCGCAACTGGAGTACTGCATCCAGTTTTGGGCGCCACACTTCAAGAGGGATGTAGAAAATCTGGAAAGGGTTCAGAGAGGGGCCACCCATCTGGTTAAAGGCCTACAGGAAAAACCCTACGAGGATTGATTAAGGGACCTGAATCTCTTCAGCCTCCGCAAGAGAAGGCTGAGAGGTGATCTTGTGGCTGTCTACAAACTCATGGGGGGGCACAGCAGGAAATAGGGGATATAATGTTTACCAGGGCGCCCATTGGGGTAACTAGAAGCAATGGCCACAAACTGAAGGAGAGCAAATTTAGATTGGACATCAGGAAAAAAATTTTTACCGTGAGGGTTGCCAAAATATGGAATACACTTCTAAGAGAGGTGGTGCTGTCCCTTCCTTGGAGGTATTTAAGAGGAGTTTGGACAAACACCTGGCTGGGGTCATCTGACCCCAGCACTCATTCCTGCCCAGGGCAGGGGGTCGGACTCGATGATCTAATAGGTCCCTTCCGACCCTAAAATCTATTAAATCTATGAAGTGCTCTACCAAGCTGTTTCCAAAACTGCATCTCTCTTTCTCTGCAACACCCCCTCCTCCCCCCCT
>NW_005842181.1:703338-714343 GCF_000455745.1 Alligator sinensis | reverse complement strand
GGCGAGTTTAATTTATGGACTGGATCAAAAAGCTCAGAAGCCACTTTCCCTCCCAGACTAGAATCCAGTCCTTTGCTGATTTTTCCGTACATCATGGCTTACAGAAGTTTCTACATATAAAGACTAAGAAGCAGTGAAGAAAACAAACAAACAAACAAACAACTGAACAAAGCAGTACTGGCATAAATAATTGCTATGCATTATTCATTATTTTCCTGTATTTGTGTTGGAGCAAATACATTCATTCTGAAAACTGTTTAGGGTGTACACATCATGAATTTAGGTTATCTTAAGAAATAAATCTGTTTACCTTTATTGCTGCAAACACTTCAGATTTAAATCTGTCCTTGAGCTTTGACTGAACCAGAATTTTTCATTCATAAGTTATTAAAGATGAGTGCAAGGAAACTGGAAGTTATTGCTCTGCTCTGTCAACACCAAAACATCCCAACTGTCCCCAAGTATCTGATATTTTACAGAGCCATTATGCTCATATAGAAGTGCTACTTGCAACTGTACATCTCCTTGCACAAAAGAACGTAATGGTTTAAATCAAGGTCACTGTAAATTAATTAGGGGAAACAGATTTATTTCTTAAGATGATCTAAATCAGGGAAGGGCTGGGAGGCCACTTAACGAGTTTTGGTGAACTGTCAAGGGCTGCAAGAGTAGCCCTGCTCCTTGACAGGTGCCCGCAGTTGCCATCTTGGGACTGGAAGTCCTGCCCCTAACCCCTGACCTTTGTCACTGGAAGTCCCTCTCCTTGCCGGCCAGGCTGCAGTGTGCTGCGGAGCTGGGGTGGCTGTGGGGAAAGAAACCCCCCTTCCCCCATCCCAGCCAGGCAGTGTGATGGGCTGGGATCAGAGGCCGTCACTGACTAGGGTCAGTAAGAGCCAAAGGGTGAGGCTGGCCTGGTACTGGGACAAAGCAGAGAGTTCTGTCTGAGGTTATAGCACAGCCTTGCATAATGCTGTCTGGGCTGGCAACAATTGTGCAAGTTAACCCTTTATAGGATCTGACACAGATGTTTGATGAAGCACTCTAACAGAAAGCACTTAATTTAGTACACATCTATTGAGGGTTAACTTAGAGCATGACCTACCATTTTTAAAATGCTCTAAGAGCTGTGATTGTCTGTTCAGTTACAGCTTTGTAGTGCTTTCTGCCTGCTTCAATGCGCAAGGTGCGTAATATCTACCCTCTGATGATTTTTCTACTAGTAAAAAAAAAAAAGATATATATATACATATATATATATACACACACACACACACACACACATACACACACACACACACACACTCATCTGGAATAGCCTTTCCATAAGAGTTTGGAAAATTCTTTATATTTAATTGTAGAATCAGTTTAGACAAGGTTTCAACTTACTCTGAAAGGTTTAAAATACTACATATTACTGCACTTTGAAGTTCAATGTAAGTGCATACTCCTTACAGTGCTCCTTAAAGTGATATTCCCCTTTTCCAAACCAGATAACTGAGGCTGACCATTCACAATCCTTATTGAAGTTCATGTGACATAATGCTCTTAGATCTTAAAAAAAAGAGATGGATGATAGTACAAAACACATTGACATTCTGATACATGTTGTAATAAGAAAACTATTTGTCAGTTAAAAGAACTATCTATAGGACAACCTGCATCTCACTGAAATAGTAATCTTATCACTGCCCAAATGAAAAGTTGTTTTTTAATACCAGTGCCTTCTACTATCTTGTCTACCGGATTATTATACACACATACCAATTTCTCAAAAGGAAAATTTCTAATCTTTGTCATCTAACCTATGCTTAAATTTCATGTTTTACCTTTTTCCTACAGAGACACATCCAGTTCCTTGTTTCCATTTTTACTTATATACCATGATTAGATCCCACTGTAGCTACTGCTGCTGCTTTTTCAGAACTTATCATGGCAACGTCTTGAAGAAGTTTATTTGCAAGATATTCTCCAGCTTTTAAACTGGTCTTCTTCTTTGGGTCCATTTCAAAGCTTCCTTAGGGAATGCATCATATTGCAGGTCTTTTGAAAGACTTAAGCTCTACTTTGTGCAATATTCAAGAGTGTATGGCCAATAAAACTGCCTGCTTGTAATAGTGAAGGGGCATGTTAAAGTCAATGGGAATGTAAGCTGTAAAAAGACTGAAGAATCAATGGTGTATCTGCAAAATTATAAACTTACAGCTCTTTTAATCCTTTTAAAATTTCACTGTGCAATGAACCAGATCCTCAGATGGTCTGATCTGGTGCAACTCCACGAAAGTCCATAGAGCCACTCCAATTACACCACTAAGCTTCTGGCCAAATCTACATGGCCACGCATGTCCCTAGTGAGAAATAATCACTTTGAATAAATACAGGCATATAACCTAACCATTACAGATATGCTAGGTGACTAAGGTTTGTTCTGAAAGTAGAATAAATGTACTGTTAAAACTGAATCATTCAGATATAGTCCAAAATTGGCACAGTTACTTCATATTAACTGTTACTGAGTAGATCATGATCTATCTAAAAGTTGTTCAACATTTATTTATAGCAGTATTGAATTATAAATGACACATTGCACAAAGCACTTGAGAATGTCAGTTTTTCTATAATAGTGCCCTTAGTTTTATAATATGCAACTCTTTTGAGATATTTGGAAAGTGCTGATATAATTCTAAACAATTTCTCAAAAGAGATTGGCCATAATACTATCCCCTACATGATCAGACAGCCTAATTCTAATTTAAATATAAAACTTTAAGAAAAATCTCAGTGGTAAAAAATTGATTCCATCTACTGCTTATTTCTCTGTACTATTAAGTCTATTAAGCAAAATTATTTTTTTTAAAACCTCACAAAAACAATAGGAAGGTGAGGATTGAAATACATCACTCAGTTGCTTTGTCTATATAATAGAGATTAATATACAGAGCTAGAAAACACAGCAGTGAAATGCCTAAATCTGTTCTACACAAGTTCTCAACATTACTGCTAACTGTGGAGCTCTGCTAACTGTGGAGCTCAATTTCGGAAAATCCAAAGTGCCTATGTAGCTAATGAGTCCTCTAAAATGTACCTTGAGCCTGATATTCAATGCAACTCTCCTATGTTTTTGTATGTTTGACTGTGGCTCCATTCTATAATGGTAGCTCTGCACATTTTTCATCTGCACATCCTCATTAGTGTGCAATTTGAAAGGCTACTTGTGCCTGTTTTCACTGTGGGCATGGGTTATACTGTTTGAAGTTAAAGTATGCAATTGTAAAGGGCAGGTGGATCAGATTATGTCCACCAGTCCTCCCTTCCAAATTGTGACGTTTCTAGGCAGATAAAGTGGTCAAGGCCAGATTATACAAAGGCCAATTCTCATAGTAAGTTGTTCAGAAGTTTGCAGTCTGGTGGCCCTCAGATTTAGGGCAACACATGTGTGCAAGAGGAGCAGAGAAATTCCTGGCAGGAAACCCTCCTTAGATACCTACAACCAACTCGTCAAAATAAAAGGGTTTCTGAGCATAGCAGTCTATAATGGGTCTTGGTGATTCACTATAGTAGACAGCTGAAAAAAACCCTAAACCTACAACTGATATATGGCAGGGTTTAAAAGAGCTGGAGTTGCATAGCAACCTGAAGAGGACTGACCCCCACCAGCATGGAGGAGTGGCTGAGACCCTCAGTCATGCAGAGGAGTGGCCGAGACCCCCGGTGGTGATGTCCAGAGCAGTATTTGCTAACATCACAGCCTAGCAGAGCTCCTCAGCAACAAAGTGGAAGCAACTCCGGTGCAGGCCTCCCTCCCCAGCACTTGCTATGTTGGCTGGTAGAGCCCTCAGATGGCAGTGACTGGGGCTGATCTGGTCTGAGTGAATTGTGACTGATCTGATATTTTTTTCCTTAACATTTATGTATGCTCCCCTTTTCTTCTGTAATAAACTGTTTTAGTTTAACATTTGCTTGCAAGTGGGGAAATTTGTTCACATTAGAACACAGTTAAATTCTCTTTTCCCAGGTTTCTGGGTGGGGGCTCCAGCTAAATCTGAGTAGTGTAATACTGCTAAAATTGAACCTGACCCTTGTTACTGCCATCAAGTGCCTGGCAGAAGGGGCGCACGGGCAAAACAGTGGCACCTCTTTCAGGCATGTACCAAGGACACAGGACTAAATAAAGCCTAGCTGACCTTATTCGATATCTTCTAGCTCCTGGGATCACTCCTTCTTCCTATCTTTTGCTTATTTCTTTCTGCATTTTTATCCCATCATTTCTTTTATGTTAGATTCCTTCAAGACCCTTCCCATTGCAAAGCAGTGCTTGAAGGTTAAAGGGGTACTTCCTGGTTGATGTCACCCTGCAATGGTACAATATTAACTTGCGTTTGTTCTGTACTGTTGCCCTCTACTGATGTAATTATCTTACACCGATTACAGACAAATTATTGGCATTTTATACAAAAAGAAATAAAGCAAAAGCTGTACATTTTTCATAAAGCAGCACCCAGAAAGGGACACAGTTTTTGTAGAGAATTACAAATAGCATTTACTTGCATGCTGCCACTTTTTCAGAGTATGCCAGACTCAATGCTGGTTCTACTTCCATATTCTTGGCAGTTGCAGGCAGAGCAGTTGAGACTTAAACATGTGCAATACTTATTTTCCTTTACCTTTGTTATAGGGTGCCACTGGCAAGTAACCCCAAGGTTCTCATTACTTCATACTATGCATGCCCTCTTGCATACCTGCACTACCTTGCTGTTGTATAATTTGAGGAGGCTGTCTCACCCCAGACAGGCAGGGAGGGGGCATTCAAAGCCAGTCATCACTGCCTCATCCTTATCTATACTGCTGTCATTAGGTGGGCCTAGATGCCTTTCAGGAGGCTCTGTCCTATTTCCTTCAAAGCTCTTCCCTGTCTGGCCAGGAATCCTACATGGGACCCTACCAAGTCTTGAACCCAGAGCCCCCAGCACTACAGGCTAATAAATCCACCTCCAGGACAGGCCTGTAGGCTCCTGACATCTGCTACCCAAGAAGGTCCTAGGCCTTGGAGCCAGCTCTCTTGACCCACTGAAGGTCAGTTACAGCAGAGGCCTTTGTGTCAGCAGTCTCCTATGCAGACTCCACATCGCCTCTTATAGCCATGTCCGTTCCACCAGTTAACGCCAGAGATTTCTTCCTTTGTATGAACTATCCTGCCCTGTGGACCACCAAACAAATTCCCCAAAAATAAACTTCACCACACTGGGCTCAAAAGAGACTAATGAGAACAAGTAATCATGCTGGTTACCACTGCAGCAAGCCACATATTCTTGGGTCCACTCCCTGTGGACCCCAGGGCCTAGCCCAGCTAAACTGCTTCTAGGGTGTCTCACTACTTCTCTGTCAGGTCTCTTTCCTGCCTCCTATTAGCAGCTGGGGATCCACTTTTATGGCCCTGGGCCCCTCACCTTTCTAGTCAGCTGGCCCTATTCGCTCAGGCCCGCACAGGAGATCCTTGTTAACAGCATACAGCCTTCAAGAGGAAAAGGTCCACAGCTTGCCCACAGTTATGGCTTTTCACCCCTCCTGGCTTTAACAGTTTTCCCTTGAAAGAGACTGCAAACCCGGGGTGAAACTCCTTGTTACAGTCTTACAGAAGCACTTAGAGGTCGCAACCAAGACTGAGACCCTGGTTTGCTAGGCACTACAGAAATCTATAGTGAGAAAGCATCCCTGTCTTACAGAGCTTGCAATTTACACGGACCAAATGAGAAACAGAGGTAGAGAAAGGGCAAATGAATTGCTCACGGTCAGCAGTAGTATATGTCCATGTGCCATTCCTGTATGTTTTCATTTGTTGCAAACTGTAGCTTATTCTCCTAGCACCTGTCTGGTATAAGTAAAATATGTAAGATTAAGCCAAACCAGTTAATTAGGGCCATGTTATAAAGCAGTGATTCTCAACCAGGATGATGAGATTCTTTTAAGGGTTTTGTGGGCTGCTGCACAATATTACCACTGTCAGGTGTGCAGGCCGGGAGCGATCCGAGCCCTTTTCCGTGCTGCACGCGGGCTGTGGCCAGCAGCCCGGGCACGCTGGGTCGGAGAGGGAAGGCCGTCGAGCTGGAATTAGGCACAAACGCTTAGCTGTAATTTAAAATATTGTTTACTTACACCGAGATGGCAGTGGTGTAGGCTGGAAAACTTGCTTGAGTTGCGGTTACAGACAGAAAACAAAACAAAACTCGAACCTGCAGGGCACGAGGGTACATCGCAAGGGTTTTCGGCGACGGGAAGATAAACCTGCAGGACTTGAACCCGGGTAGAAGAGCTCTGAAGCTGGTCGTAAGGCCTCACACGAAGTTTGCTAGGCTCCGTGGGTCCAGTTCTTTTGCGCGCGGGAAGGGATACGTCTGGACTGCGATCGACGACGGGGAGAGGCTAGAGGTTGATCAGACCTCCGTTGCCTGCTTGAAATGCACTGGGTCCGTAAGGATCCGCAGCGCTTACAGATCTTCACATAGCATGAAGTCTCTTCCTCCCAGTGTTCGTGGAGTCCTCCAGCTTGGGCGGAAACCACTCAAGCCTTTTATACGGCTAGCAAGCCAATCACTAGCCGCCACGTGTGAATAATTTAGAACTGGCCAATAATGGGACTCAAATTAGCATACAAATGGCGGGAACTCTTTGCAACGAGCATTTCTGTGCTGCAACAAAGAAATGCACCCTGCAAAGAAAGCTTCAAATTGGCGGGAAATTCTCCCTTGCACCGGGGTTCTCTTTTGCAGCAGAGAACTCCACCGTGCAAAGAAGCTGCAATTTAGCGGGGACAATTTAGCAGTGCCGAAGCACACAAAAACAAAAATCACACCCTTTGGGTTGTGACATCAGGTATGCAAACATCTACACATGATTCACAAGATAGACCCAAAGGCCACATCCAGACAAGTGCAGATGTTTGTTTCCCTGGGGACAAGTTGCAGTGGCACACTTTTCACCGCTGCTACTTGTCCCCAGGGAATGCCTATGCCATGCACGCTCTGGCGCATAGGGGAGGCTGGAGCCACCAACTGTGCTGGCCCCAACAGCTTTACCTGGGGCCCTGGGGGCCTCCTGGGGCTCCAGGAACAGCACTCCTGCAGCAGAGATCCTGGCAGGCAGCCAGAGTGTGGCTCTAGCTGGCCAGAATCCAGTTTTGGGCAGCATGCACTGCCACCATGTGCGATGCCCTGCTTTTTTTTGGCATGGGTTTTTTTGACCCCAGGAGCTCCTGGAGTCAACCCCCACCCCTCCACCATGCTGCAAAGTAGCACCATGTGCAGTGTGTGGTAGGTACCACATATCACATGTCTGTGTTCATGTGGACATGGCCCAGTTTCAAATGGCAATCCATAGTATCAAAAACATTCTCCCTATTGTGGTCTTCTCTGCAACAGAAAAACTGCTCAGTTACTTTTCCATTGTCCAAAAATGAGTGAAAGCAAAGGCTTGGCATTTTCTTGACTCTATTGAGGGATGCTTTTAGTCTGAAAAGGTTAAAAGCTACTGATCTAAATCCTACTGAAATCAAAAGAAAGACTCCCAATAATATCACTAAATTTTGCCAAGGTAAAAGGAAGCCTACGTTTATTTGCCAAGGTCATCTAGGAAGCTAGTGACAAAGCCAGAAATATAATCTAGAAGTCTTTAATTTCTGTCTATTGTCTTTACAGCATGCTATTCATGCATATTATGCTCTGAACCTTAGTTTTCCCATGTTCTCCCTGGCCTCTGTATCTCAGACTCTATAAACAGAGCAGCAATACCAGTTCCCTCCATTTATGCATAATCTGTCACCTAGGCAAATTCCTCTGCTTTTCTAAAAACATTTTTACTTTTGTTGGCTAAAAAGAAAACAAAAATGTTCTGATTAAATAACCTGTTTTTCCCAGACAGGAAAATATGTTCTGTTAAAAGATTCCTATAATATGTGCAAGTATTGTTTAAATAACCTTTTCCCCATCTTCTTGGCAATCAGAGGGCTTGAATTCTGATGCAACACATTCATGCTAGAACGCGATTATGCCCCAGAGCTAAAATTCTGAGTGGCATCAGTCCATGGTATCTGATGGTATTTGCCCAAAACATGTCAGGACTCCCCTATAGTGCAAAACACCCCATAAATTCTATGCTTACACAACATTGGTGACCTCATAGTAAAAGCATGCCTTAATGATCAAGCAAGTGGAAATGTTCAGTAAATACACTGAATGTTTTACATTGTTATCAGTGGGTGTTCCCTGGATCTCTTGAGAAACAATCCCAAGATTAATGCAAGGCCAACTGGTGTCAGCCAAATGAAACCTCTAAATGTCTTTTATTAAATTGAAATAGACGGCAATAATTTTTCCCATGTTAAAATTAAGGAAAGCATTTCTTACAGAGAAACAAACCAAAAATGTATCTTTGTGAAGTACAAATCATTTTTTCAGTAATTTTAGTCAGGGAATTTTAAATGGCTTCACTTTTTATATTTAATAAGAGAAAAAGAATATACAATGGAGAAAACATACTCAACAAAGTGTCACAACCCAGTGATTTTTGTGCCTCGGCACTATGGAATTTCCTGGCCACATGAGAGCTCCTTTGCACGGCAGAGTGTTCTGCTGCAATTAAGAGCCTGCGTGCAGGAGACAGTTCCCGCCAATTTGCAGTTTCCTTTGCAGGATGCATTTCTTCTTTGCAGCCCAAAAATGCACGGTGCAAAGAGTTCCCGCTATTCGGATGTAAATTTGTGCCCCGCTATTGGCCAGTGCTAAATTATTCACACGTGGCGGCTAGTAATTGGCTCGCTGGCTGTTTAAAATTCCGCGCGACTTCCGCCCAAGTCGAAGAGCTTTGAGCACGCTGCAGAGTGCCTCTGAAGTTATCTGACTTGCGGCTGGACTGATCACCTATCGATCTTTCTTCCTGTCGCCGAGCGCAACCCCGACGTCCCCCTTCCCCCGCCGGCTTCGAATTGCAGACGGATTAACTGGCTTGGGCCCCGCCAGCTGGAACAACTTGTGTGGTTGTTCCGACGACCGGACCACCTGCGTCGTGATTGCAAGCGGCGTGAGTAAAGTTTTTTACAACCAATAAGTTGTGTCTGCCTCTCCGTTCACCAGCCTGCCCTAACGTACGAACGTAACTCGAGTCGACCCTGGCCGTCTGAGACACAAAGAAGCATTTCAATACAGACTCTGAGGCCACATCCAGATGAGTGCAGACTTTTGTTTCCCAGGGGACAAATAGCAGTGACACAAGGTGTGCTGCTGCTACTTGTCCCCGGGAACAGTTATTGCATGCGTGGTCTGGAGTGTGACAGATTATCCTGGATGGGGTATGAGAGGCTGGGGCCAGCAACTATGCTGGCCCCAGAAGCCTTACCTTGGGTTCTGGGGGCTTCCCAGGGCTGCAGCCATGGTGCTACTGCAGCTGGGAGATTAACCAGCAGCCAGAGTGTGGTCCTGGCCGGCCAGACTCTGGTTCTGGGCAGCACACACTGCAGCCATGTGTACTGTCCTGTTTTTTTGGCATGAGTTTTTTTTACCCCAGGATTTCCCAGGGTCAAAAGCCGCCAACATGCTGTAAGGTAGAAGCATGGGAAATGCCTGCACGTGCAGTGTGTGGCACTACAGACAAGTTTGCAGCGCCACATACCGCACATCCATGCTCATCTGGATGCAGCCTAAGGGTGCCTGCACACATGCTCCAACGTGTTCTAATTAGAACGCATCAGAGCTGACTCTAGTATATAGCGTCTATAATAGAATCTAGTCACATATGCTCCACGTTCTAATTAGAATGCTCTAGCATGGCCACAGCATTGTGTATAAATCTCCACGGATTTAAAAATGGCTGTTGGGGTGCATTAACTAAAGCATGTGGAATAAGCTTTAGTTAGAGATACAGGACCTCCACTTAACCCAGGAGGTGCACAGTCCTACCAGGGGGAATGCCCTGCTGGACTGGTCCTGGCCACAGGCGATGACCTGGTGAGGGGACTCCAGGTCCTCGACCACCTGGGCGATAGAGATCATCACTTGCTGGAATTCACCATCCAGCACAGGGTGTCAAGGGCCTGCAGCAAGGCAGTAGCCCTTGACTTTAAGAGGGCCAACTTCAATGAGCTGAGGAGATTAGTGGAAGAAGCACTAGGGTCCTGGAGAGTAGGGGAACTGGCTGCCCAAGATGAGTGGTTGTTCCTTAAGGAGACGATACTCAGAGCCCAAGGGGTGACAATCCCCACAAGAAGCAAAGGTTCCCCAAGGGCATTCGTGAATTCCTGATTGCCAAAAAGGAGGGGTACACCCAGTGCAAGGGAGGGGCTATCACCAAAGAGGAGTATACCGCCACTGCTCAGGTCTGTAGGGGGGCTATTAGGAAAGCTAAGGCAGATACGGAACTAGGGCTAGCATCAAGGATAACAAAAAGTCCTTTTTTAAATACATAGGGAGAATGAAGAAGGCCCCGGGTAATGTGGGGCCCCTGCAGGATATGCTTGGCAATCTGGTGGTTGCACCAGAGGAGAAAGCAGACCTCTTTAATAATTTCTTCACCTCTATTTTCTTGTGCAGGGACCAGGACTCCCCTACCGAGATTCAGGACGGACTCGGGAGAAACTCCGCCAAGCCAAGGGTCGGGGAGGACCGAGTTAGAGAACTTCTGGAGGCGCTGGACGTGTTCAAATCAGCAGGTCCAGATGCTCTCCACCCCAGGGTGTTGAGGGAATTGGCAGGGGTTAGCGCGGGGCCCCTGGCATGGCTTTATGAGCACTTGTGGTGCTTTGGCCAGGTGCCAGACGACTGGAAGAGGGCCAATGTGGTCCACATCTTTAAAAAAGGGAAGAGGGAGGATCGGGGTAACTATAGGCCTGTTAGTCTTACTTCAATCCTGGGGAAGCTCTTTGAGAAGATTATCAAGGAGCACATCTGTGATAGGCCAACAGCAGGGATGATGCTCAAGGGCAACCAACACAGTTTCATTAGGGGCAGGTCCTGTCAGACCA
>NW_005842181.1:692108-703095 GCF_000455745.1 Alligator sinensis | reverse complement strand
TGAGGTTGTCACGGTAAAAGGGAAAGACAGATTACAGCAGGACCTGAACAGGTTACAGGGGTGGGCAAATGAACATAGGATGGGATTCAATACTGACAAGTGCAGGGTGCTACACTTGGGCAGTAGGAACCAGCAGCGTACCTAGAGGTTGGGGAACTCCCTTCTCAAAAGCACGGTGGCAGAAAATGATCTTGAAGTCATTATTGACTCCAAGATGAACATGGGCCAACAATGCGAGAACACGGTCAGTAGGGCTAACCGCACCTTGTCGTGCATCCACAGATGCATCTCGAGCAGGGCCAAGGAGGTGATCCTCCTCCTCTATGCGACACTGGTCAGGCCACAGCTGGAGTACTGTATCCAGTTCTGGGCGCTGCACTTCAGGAGGGATGTGGACAGCATTGAGAGAGTCCAAAGGAGGGCCACTCACATGATCCGGGGACAGCAGGGCAGACCCTATGAGGAGAGGCTAAGGGACCTTGACCTGTTCAGCCTTCACAACAGAAGGCTGAGGGAGGACCTGGTGGCCGTCTATAAACTTACTAGGGGGGGACCAGTGGGGAATGGGAGAGACCTTGTTCCCCCGAGCACCTCCCGGAGTAACAAGGAATAATGGCTATAAGTTGCTAGAGAGTAGGTTTAGACTAGACAGTAGAAGGCACAACTTCACAGTCAAGGCGGCTAGGATCTGGAACCAACTTCCAAGGGAAGTGGTGATGGCTCCTACCCTGGGGGTCTTTAAGAGGAGGCTTGACATTTACCTGGTTGGGGTCATTTGAGCCCAGTTTTCTCTCCTGCCCAGGGCAAGGGGTTGGACTAGAAGATCTACAAGGTCCCTTCTGACCCTACATCTATGAATCTATGAATAAAGCATCCCACAGCCATTTTTAAATGTGTGGAGCTTAATACATGTGACGCTGTGCCATTTTAATTAGAGCAGGTCTCCAGGAACTACTCTAATTAAAACGCCGCTCCCCTCCTCCCCATTCCTGAGCACATGAAGAAGCAAATCTCCTAAGAAAATGCTGTCAAAACTTCTTTAAAAGAGCCTTTCAGTCATAACAAAGACATTCAACAGTGGCACCCCTTTCAACAATCCAATATCTACCAATTAATTCCTCCTAAAAAAAATGTATGTCAAGCAGTGTGTGACCTCCACAATAGGAGGTGTGCCAGAGCCTCCATGAAGTCCACTAAGAACTTTGTTACCTATGGTATATTGTTTTGACATGAAGACATTTCTTTCTATGCTGATAGGCAGCAATATAAAACCAAACCAGACAAAAAGGAAAGGTAAGAATGGAAGTGGTAAGAATACCTGTGATATATTTTACATTTTTGCATTCCTTCTCTTTATCCTCTCCCCTCCCCATAAGAAACCCAAGTAGGTATTTGCAGTGTTTACGTTTGTACACATTTGCTTTACCACTTGAACAGCAATATATGCTTCTGTACGCACACTGCGCTCCATTAGGGTTTGCCTGCATTGATCCAATGGTACAACTAAGGTGCAAAGGGGAAAATGTTAAAACATCCCTGTCACAAGTATCATTCAGAGCTCTACCTTTCCTTTACATCCCTACTATGAGTTAAGCACTTGTCCTACAAACACTTAGGGGAGAATCCTATTTTACTTCATGCAATTTCCCAGCTGTGTGACTACCATTTTTGGCACTTATGCAAAGTTTAGAATCCTATTTCATGCACTGTGTGGGTGTACAAGTATCCACGCAGCTACTTAGCACATGCGGGAGGCTATATTTTGACTTGGCAGATGCATGACTCCATACTCACATACCTGAACATAAGTCCTAAAATTGTGGCCTGGCAAAAACCAGGAAGAGAAGCACCCCCCCATGTTTTAGCCCAATAGTTGAGGTAGACATTATCCAGTCCCTTCTCTAGCCCTCCTCCTGATGTAGAGCTACTGCATCTGGCATTTAGTATTCATTGGATAAAATGGATGAAAAGCAGTAAAGAAATGTCTGCCCCACTATGAGGAAGGGTCCCAAGCAATAGGTTCTCCTACTGGGAACCCAGGGCCTGCTTCCATCCAGAGCAGTAGCCACATCATTGAACCACAAGCCTTCTCACCAAATTTCCTCCTCTTGGTCCTAGGTGTCTCTCTCTTGGCTGCCCAGAGGGCCAGCTTCAGTGAGAAGGCTGGACTAGCAAGTCCTTAACCTGTAGGAGTCCAGCAGGTAATATAATGCTGAAGGACAACCAGCACAGGTTCGTAGCTGGTAGATCCTGCCTGACTAACCCTGTTTCTTTTTATGACCAGGTCACTAAATGCTTAGACGCAGGAGTCGAGGTAGATGTCATCTACTTTACTTTTGGACTACTACTTGGACTTTAAGAAGGCCTTCAACATGGTATCCCATCCTATCTCATAAACAAATTGAATGGCTGTGCCATAGACAATTAAACAGTCATGTGGGTGGCAAATTGGCTTAAGGGTCGTATCCAGAGAGTGGTGGTGGATGGGTCAGTATCAACCTGGAAAGATGTGGGCAGTGGGGTCAGGCTCAGTCCTTGGGCCGGTGCTGTTCAATATCTTCATCAGCGACCTGGATGAGGGCGTGGAAAGCACTCTGTCCAAATTTGTAGATGACACTAAACTATGGGGCAAAGTAAACACACTAATGGGAAGAAACTGAATTCAGGCAGACCTGGACAGGTTAGAGAAGTGGGCAGAGAACAATAGGATACAATTCAACAAGGATAAGTGCATGGTGCTGCACCTAAGGAGAGGGAATCACCAGCACACCTATAGGCTGGGGGATGACCTTCTCAGCAGCACAGCAGCAGAATGAGATCTTGGAGTCGTTGTCGACTCCAAGATGAATATGAGTCGTCAATGTGACAAAGTAATTAGCAGAGCTAACCACACATTTTCATACATTAGTAGGTGCATCACAAACAAGTCCAGGGAAGTGATGCTTTCCCTTTATGCAGCACTGGTCAGGCTGCAGCTGGAGTACTGCATCCAATTCTGGGTACTGCAATTCAAGAGGGATGTGGACAACCTTGAGAGGGTCCAGAGGAGGGCCACTCGTATGGCCTGCAGGGAAGGCCCTATGAGGAAAGGCTGAGGGACCTGGACCTTTTCAGCCTCCGCAAGAGAAGGTTGAGCAGGGATCTTGTGGCAGTATACAAATTCACCGGGGAGGGGCAGCAGGGAATAGGAGATGCTCTGTGTACCAGAGCACCCTTTGGAATAACCAGAAACAATGGCCACAAGCTGATAGACAGCAGATTTAGGTTGGACATCAGAAGGAACTTCTTCATGGTTAGGGTTGCCAGAACCTGGAGCAGGCTTCCAAGAGAGGTGGTGCTCTCCCCTATCTTGGGGTTCTTCAAGAAGAGACTGGACAAGCACCTGGCAGGGGTCACATGACCCCAGACTTTTTCCTGCCACTGGCAGGGGGTGGGATTTGATGATCCCTTCCAACCCTAGCATCCATGTAGCCTAGTTGTTAGTGGTACACTATTGATTAGTACACTAGGTTGGACAGTGGGAAAAATGTGGGTTCAAGTCCCTTTCTGGGAGGGGGTCCTCAGAGCTGAATCTTCTGCTTCTTAGGTAAGTGCCCTAACCACTTGAGCTCTATTGGGGTAAAACAAGGGAGGTCCCTCTCCCTTCAGCATTTAACACTCACTAGTTGGGGGACTTTTGCCATATAGAATGCTATAATTTACATTCATGCAGCGTGTCTATGTAGTGAACCATGCACGGCCTGGCTAGAGCACAGCCTACTGAGATTCTGCTCTGAGACACTTGTTGAACCCTAAGCACCTGATTAACCCTACCACAGCCAAAAAGGTTAAGCATATGCAATCTTACCTGCAAAGAAAGATGGGGGGGAAGGGGTTAGTACAGACTGGGTGCATCTATATGTTCAATTAATTCAAAGCAATAAACTGGCACTTATTGTGCTGGAGTTTATTGCTCCTGGGCATGCCATTTGAATGTGCACCCAGGAACACAGCACATTGAGCTAGGTTGGAGAGGCCCCAGCTGACTGGGTGGGTCAGTCTACCAGCCTGGGGCTGTTCTGACCCAGCTCAACACGCTGTGCACGGGCTGGCTGAGGCAGGAGGGTGCACCAGTGTAGGGCTAGCCAGCAATCAGCCCCCACGCTGAAGCATCTTCGTGCCTCACCCGGCCATGTCAGCATCTACATGTGTGCTGCTGTAGAATAAAAAACTCCATAGCAAGATAGTACTTGTCGTACAAGTACTATTCTTCTTTGGAGTTTATTAATTTACTCCAGCCTAATAGCCCTGCACATGTAGACGCCGAGATGTTTACTGCAGAGTTAATTAGTCTACTCTGCAGTAAGTGTCTCGTGTAGATGCTCTTGCTGTCTCTTAAACTAACCTGCAAGAAGTTGAAAACTATGTACCCATCCAACATAGATTTCCTGCAGTGTTTGGCTGGCACTCCTCCAGAAGCATTGACTGAAAAACACTTTCCCAAATGATTCACAGGCACAAACTAAAGATCATAAACAAAACAACCACAGAGGAAAGATTTGCTCTAGACTGTACTTAAAATAACTGGTAGTTTAGGATTATAGATAGCCAACCTGAAGGGTGATTGTACAGGTATAATCATGTTTTAGGTGGTGGTAAAAATGATTCATTACAAATGCATGTATATTTGCTACATTACTAAGCAACAAGCTGCACACTACTACCTCTTCTGCCTCCAGAGCATTACTTATATTATATTTTCTGCAGCATAACACCAGGTTTGATACAGCTCAAACAATCAGTAAGAACTGAATAGGTAATATCCAGTTGTGAAGGCATCAAAAATGCACATATTCGGTATTTTAGGAGGACATTGTATTCTGCAGAATGATTAGTCTCTATTGATTTAAATACAGACCTTTAAATCAGACCACATTTTTTTCTTAAGTCTACAGCCTGAAAACATGGAACAATAGCAACCAGTAGCATCAATCCCTTTTTTCTTGCTGAGATAATACATTCAAAGCTTTAACATTAAATAGTTATGGCTGCATTCTCAGCAGAGCTCAGCACCAGAGCAATTTCCATTGTTCTCAGAAAGAGCTGCAGGGTACTAGCATCTTTTGAAAATCCTCCCAGTAAGGGTCAATCCTGCTACCATTGGGCTGACTTGTATAGCAACAGTTTAAGGGATTACCCAATAAGCCGCAACTCAGTGTGAATCAGGATGGCAAAATACAGTACTTTATTCATAACTGCCAGTTCCTGCTAGTGCTACACTGTTCAGAACTTAACATTTTTAATCATTAGGATACTAGCCTGGGACATCATAACCCCCACTCAAATCTTTGCTATGCCAAGGCCTTTATGTGTGACCTTAGGCAAGGCATTTAGGGTCAGATTTTCAATGGTATTTAGATGCCTAAAGCTTCAGAAAATCATCTCAAGGGATTTTTAAAAGTACCTAAGAAAGTTCAGAGCTTATCATGACTTTCAGTAGATGTCTAACTTTTGTAGTTATTGGCACATCTACACAAGACATTTACTGCGCATCTACCTAATTAGCTCCACCGTAAATGTGTTGTAGCAGGGCACCGGGGTGTGCCTGCTCCTTTAATGGAGCAAGCAGCCTGAGAGGCTCCTTGCAGGTTGCACAGGGAGCTAATAAGCAAGGATCCTGGTTTACTCTGATAAACAAAAAATCCCCGGTTTTCAGTTTAAAAAATGTAACCCAAAATCTACATTTTTCCATGGTGTTTCATTTTAATCATGGAAAAAATATGGAGTTTGGGTTACTTTCTTAAATCTGAAAATTGAGGATTTTTTTTTTTATTAGAAAAAACCAGGATCCTACTAATAAGAGACTCACTTGACTGGAAGTGGGCTCAGGCTGGAACTATATAAGCCCAGAGCCTGAACCAGTCAGGCAGCCTCTGCCTGGCAGCCACAAAGCAAGGAGCCCCTGGCAGCAGAGCAGCAGCTGGGCTCCTGAAGGGCCTTGGACATATCTAAACAATTTTGCAGGCCTGGGGATAGAGGCAAGTTCCCTGGCCAGAGAAAGAAAACGTTTTATAGGCAAATAGTCTTTGTGTTGTGTTAAACCCCTAGAGGGTTTGAGGTGTCTGCCAGAGGGTTTGCATGTGGTACCAGGGGTCTGAGGGCCCAACAGGGCTGGGGCTAGCAAGGTAGTCTCTCCCTGGCAGCCATTGGATGAAGAGCTCCGGGCAGCAGTGCTCCTGAAAGGACTGATATGTTACCTGTGGAGCCCCAGCAAGACTCAGGGAACTCATGAGGTTAGCCCAGCGCTGGAAGGTATACCAGCACTAGAAGAGAGGAAGGGCTTATCCTCTGACAGGGGCAGCAGGCTGCTTCCCCTCTATGCTTATGTTATAGCCCAGTGGCCTGTTGTTTACGTTGCAGTTATACCGATGGTTTGGGGTGGGACTGTAGAGGCAGTATACAGAGGTCCCATTGGTGCCCATTGGACACATGGTCACTTTGAATCCTGCCAGGGGAAGGCTCAAGGGACAGTTGAGCCCAGAGTGAGCAGAGAGGGAAGGTACAGAGCCAGACAGAGCCCAGAGGCCTGGTACCAGAGAGGGGTAGAACCAGACAGGGTCCAGAGGCCCAGCAGACAGGGGACAGGGGCCCAATGCCTGAAAGGGCCAAAAAAGACCTAGTGCTTCAAAACCCGGTCTGATACAGTAGGCCCAGCCTAGAAAGTAGAACTGAGAGGAAAGGGGCAGCAGCCAAGGAGGCCAAAGCCCAACAAGAGATCAACATTACAATAATACCCATGAGGCTTGGGGTGTGGTGTAGGGGAGGATTGAAGCCACACTACTAGCCCCTAAGCTTTTAGGTGCTCTGTGGGGCATAGACAACAAGAGCGGTCCAGCAAGGGGCCTGGGATGAGAGTCGCTGAGCGAGGGGCCTGAGGCCTAGGAATAGTGTAGTGAGACTGGTAGGATGCCAAGGAAACCCGATGACGGTCCAATTAGGCTCGGTCTCATGTGAAGGCCTGTGGACAGTTATATTCTATAATTACTGATGCACTGAGAGCACTGCCTATCATACTGATTAATACGGTCTCAGTATTTCTTTGCACTCCTCCATCTGTCTCTGTATCTTGTTTCATTTTATACTTAGGTTGTAAGCTCTTTGGGGCAAGGATCACTTAATATTAATATAAGTATTAAATGCTTATTTATATCTTTACACACTAAAATCCCATTGAAAATGTGGCCCCTAATCTCTTTGTGCTTTAATTTTATATCTGTAAAATAGAGACATTAGTACATCTGTAAAATGGAGACATTTCTTATATCTTACTGGGTTCTGAGGGTAAAGACAAAAAAGATTGTCTGGCATGCAGTAATGGACCACATCAGTAACTCACATCAGTGGACCCTATGACCAATGCTAGTCCATGTTCTTCCAAAAGGAGCTCTGAAATTACAGTGGAAAAGAGTTTAAAAACTCAATTAGAACAAAAACTATTCTGCACTGAGAATTGTATGGACAGTTCTTTGTGTCTATAATGAGCCCTACTGGACTCCACAGGTGTGCAGAATCTGCCTGCATCTTTCTTGATGCTGGATTATGGCTTAAATTACTGCCTATTTATTTTTCTGATTTACAATTTTCTCAGCAAATGTAGGGATTGTTTTTGTTTAACACAATTTTCTTCAACTAGGGGATGGTACATGGAATATAGCTGGCACATGATAAATTGTAATGGATTGGTAATGTGCGTAAAAAGCTCTATTAAAATAAATGGAAAAATCCATTAATCCCATTACAGACAATGCCAAAGACAAAATCTCCCATGGCTGCACACACATACACAAGCCAGAGCTCCACATGCCCAGGTACACTCTTCGCTTTGCCAATTTATCCAGTTCTCCATCAGTGAATAATTGCATTGTTTTAATCTAATTCCATCCATTCTCTGAGATGAGTAATTTATAAATATAAAGTGGTAGGAATGTATACACAAGAGAAGAACCATACACATCCAGTTATAGAGATTTACGTTCCAAGATTCTGATTTATATATTTATTTCATTTAATCAGAGTGAGTCTCCATACACTGAAAAAAATGTCAATGCAGAGTAAAAGCAGGTAAGCTAGTATCTAAATTCCTGATATGTATGCATGCACATGGTAAGGAACAGTAGGTTATATCCTGTAATTGCTGATGCACTGAAAGCAGTGCCTGTCATACTGATTAATATGGTCTCAGTGTTTCCTTGTGCTCCTTCATCTGTCTCTGTATCTTGTCTCATTTTATATTTAGGTTGTAAGCTCTTTGGGGTAAGGCTCACTTTTTTGTTCTGTGTTTGTACAACAGTAGGACAATGGGTTCCAGTGAAGGACTGGGCTCCAAGATAAACCACTAATACAAGTAACAAATAATGGTGATTTCTTTTAGGTCCAACTTTCAAATACCTAACTGCATAGCTTAACAAGAATAATCAGCTTTATATCCAAGTTAACATCCTCCTCTGGTCACTCTCATGGGGGAGGAATTAGGGTGCAATTTATGTACACCCTCACCATATGGAAGTACACTTGCCACAGTGAATGCAGATATAGAGGCTGTCCCACCAGTTGTTGCATCAACTGATTAAACTTCCAGGTCCAAAGGGGAAAAGAACTCTGTATTTAGGGGGGAAAGTATTCAGAGCACATAGATGAAAATGCAAGGAGTTCTCCCTTCCATAGGCATAAATCAGCCCTTTAAACCCACAGTCTCAAGGGAACAACATATGCTATCCATAAAAGTAGATTGTTTATGAAATTGTGTGTTTGTTTAATTCATCAGGGAGTTTGTGACTTGCTCACCATAAATCAGCAAGGTACATAGCTTTCTACATGTTCAGAATTAGAACTGCTTTCCAGAAAGAGAACATTTAGAAAATTCCCAATCTAACCATTAACATTTATCTTAAATATCTATTTACAGTTCCAGAAATGTCTCAACATATCTGCCAAATCTGAGGATCTGGATGTACAAGGAACACAGAATCAGGCCCTCTGTGAGATACAAGCTCAAATATTGAGAGCTGCTTGTAGAGTTCTTCCATGCAATATGTCTGACTCTTTGTGTACCCATATTTCTAACCATTTGCATCATAATACACCGATGTAAAAGGCAGCACAACACTAACATTCATATTAATCTTTATTAAATGATGACCCCAGTTGCAAGGCCTTCTCAAGCACTGAACTTCTGGCATGTGTCTTGTTGCACTTCCCTGGAAGACCAAGAGCATTGAGTCAAATGACAGTTGGTTAACTGTATCTCTAGTGGCTTCAGATAATATAGAAGTGAATTATTTATCCCCTTAAAAACAGTCTGATGCTTCCCTAAAATCAAATTTTTCTTGTTGTTAAAGTGTTACACCTTCTTTTATGGAAGAAGTGCATATCTGGCTATGACATGATTCCCTCTAGCTCAGCTTGATCTTCCTCCTCAAAATAAAATAAATGTGTTGCCATGGATCTAAGTTTTTCCTGCAATTTTATTTCATAATGCACAAGTGTTCTTATCTCCTTCTCAAGACATTTAGTTTCAAATTCTGCATACAGTATCTTGCAGAGGACTGGGGAGAGGATCCATAAAAGCATGTAGTTGCATAAAATACCAGTTGGTGGAATTTAGGCACTAAATTCAAAAAAGTAAATCTGTGGCATCTAAGAGTCTGTAGGTATTTACATTTTCACCAATAAAATTAATTGTCTTTCTCTCAACTAGCCCAAGTTACATGAGCCACCTCTCCTTCGATACATTTAGGCCTTGTTACACATTACTTTTAGACTGCTCCTGGAGCTCTTAACCCCTGAATTAACACATTACCACCTGAAACTAGTTTTAAGCACACTTACCCACTCATGGCACACTATTGTGTAGTGTATGTACCCTAGGCTATGTTTTAGTGTAAACACCCACCCAACTCCCTGCCCCGCTAGCCTGGCTCAGGCTCACTGCTTCCCCCACCAAATCCCCACTCACTGTCTCCTGTCCCCACCTGTGGCTACCTGCAGTCTATCTTGGGGGAACAGGCAGGGAAGGGTTAACCTGCTTTCCCAGATGGCACCAGGCTCAGCCTGGAGAAGAGCAGCAGTCTGGCAGTGGCAGTGGCTAGGTAGGCAGGTTAACCCTTCCCTGCCTGCTGCCTGGGATGGACAGTGAAGGCAACCACAAGTAAGTGGCAGATCAGAACCCTGAGTACAGGGGAGGCAGGGAGAGCTGCAGGGGTTGTGGGGGGAGCTGGGGGAGCCACAGGGGATGTGGAAAACCTGGAATGGGAAAGGGGGAGGGGGGGTTCTTCCCTTTCAGTGCTCCAGGCCCCTGCTGGACTGAACGTGACTGCTCCAAACTTGAGCTAGCACTAGCACTCATCAACATTTGAGAAGCTCACAGTGTTACGTGTCAAGGCCCATGCAGTGTGGTGGCAGAACACCCAAAGCACAGAGGACAGACAAGTAGTGGATAGAGTGGTTCCTAGATGGGCTCTCTCTGAGGAAGCTTCTTCTTCCTATTCCCCAACAGGAGCCATTCTAGCAATGAATGGTTTCTCCAGTCTTTGTCTTTTCCTTG
The DNA here is from genome assembly GCF_000455745.1 of Alligator sinensis. NCBI lineage: Eukaryota > Metazoa > Chordata > Crocodylia > Alligatoridae > Alligator > Alligator sinensis. The sequence goes on along the minus strand of NW_005842181.1, from coordinate 692,513 downwards.
CTTGGTTTTAATTACAGGCAGTACAGACAGGAAGTGGGATACTGAGTGATCAGAAATTAGGTGCAAAAAATTCTGGAACTGTTGTTGGGATACTTTTTGGGCAGCATTTTAGAGTGAGCACTGAAAACGCTGAAAGGTTGACACAGGCTATGGGGATTGGCGAAACTTGATCTCAGACCCAAACACCCAGGATAGCTCCTGGGGATGGGATTGGACTACTGCTGGAGGATGAGCTAAGGGTTTTTTAGTGTGCATGGCTGCCAGGTTTGAGTGGCCCTGGGAGTAGGACCAAGTAGTGGTATAGGCATCCAAAGTTCTGCTACTGTGCACACGCCATATTGCTGCCCTATCTGATGAGCTGAGCATCCTGAAGCCCGTCTCACACCTAAACCCATTTAGGATTCT
>NW_005842181.1:665176-692077 GCF_000455745.1 Alligator sinensis | reverse complement strand
CATTCCTGCACCTAAGTTGCCTGAGAGGCCTGACTTGGTACTCATGCTCTGAGAAGATCTAACACTCCCCAAAACTGGGATCAGCGCAAAGCACACCACCAAGAGACACTTGCATTTAAAACAGGAGGCAACCATCTTTCCTCTGTTATTTTAATAGCTATAGCAAAAGTTGGAGATGGGGGTTCTGGGTCCTCTTAATCACTAGTCTCCCAGAAGAGTCCCCTAAACACTGGTCTGTAAGCTAAGTGGGGATGGGGACACTTTTCATTCTCCCTGTTGAAACTGCCACTGTGTAGCTGACACAAGACTCATCAGATTAGAGTACAAGTAAACCAGAGGAAGCATGATTGTTTAGCCCAGTTTTGCAGGCACTACCCTGGGAGGGGATAGTACGGTGCTCTGCACCCAGCTCCATAGTGTGAACATGCCTTTAAAATTATTGGATAAAATGCATAAACACCATTGGAAAGTATGACCAGAATCCAGAGCTCTACTCTCATTCATAGTGATTTACAGTCATGCCCTCACTCTGTCTCAGACCTGGCAGTGCTGGCAGCCTGTCCTTTCTGCGAGGATGAAGAGAAGGAGACCCTTTTCCATGCCTTCCTGGACTGCCCCCAGCTGCAGCTGCTCTTTAGGGCCCTTTGCATCTTCTTTGGTGCACTGGACTTTGACTTTTCTGAGACCGTGCACATTTTTTCTATCCTGTAGTGAGTGGTCAAGGGGAGCATGATCTGCCTGGCCTATTTCCTGCTGGGCCAGGCCAAGACAGCGACTCTGAAAAGCTGCAAAAACTGGTTTGCAAGGGCTGGCTGTGACACTACTCTGAAACTCTTCCACTTCTTGGTCCTGGCACGTGTCACATTTAAAACTGGACACTTCACCTTGCAACAAAATGTGGAACAGTTTGTGTTGTGCTACACCACTGAGGGAGCGGTCTGCAAGGTGGAAGATCGACAACTGGTCCTACATGTGTAACCCATGAGGGCATGGGGGAAGGGGGTTTGTCTCAGGTGGCATGGTGTTCTTTGTCACTAACAAGTGTTTCATGCTTAGTCCCTGCACATACCTTTGAACTTTCACCATTTATTTTTTTAAAATATTTTTATGATATAAGTTTAAAACGTCTCTCTCTCTCTCTCTCTCCCTCCCTCTCTCATTCTGAGCTGTAGTTTCAACAGGAAGGTTAAAGGGCATCCCCACCCTAGCTTAACCTATATCCTTGGGTTCCAGCACCTTCTGGTGAGGTGACAGAGGAGGCAGTTTTTGAATCTTATCAAGCTGAGGACTGATTAAAATCTCAAGCTCCCAATTTTTGAGCAAGTGCTTGGTCTACTACACTTATTACATGCTTATATGATATGCTCCTTCATTTTTAATGAAAGAGGCTATGAATATTGTGCTTTGTGTTGACCTTCACATTGTCAGGATTTATTAAGTGTGGTTAGAATATACCTGCAGAATCAGGCCCCCCAATAGAATATGGCAGCAGTTCTGGGCAAGTGCATTAGCAAAACTTAAGGAGCCAAAGTGTCTCTAGGCAGATAAGAAGGGTTTTGTGGATTGCTCACTTGGATTTAAAGTGCCTAAACTCCATCTAAATTGCACACTGCTCAAGTGCTTTTTTGGGGAACTTACTCTTTGTTTTAAACTACTGCTTACAAAATATTTATACTGATAGTCAGCTGTCTTTAAGAATCTCAGAGTCAAGATTCTGATGAGCTCATTCATCTTTTATAATGCAACAGCCCAATGGATCATTAAAACAGGCAATTGACAAGAAAAGAGTACAGGCGTTAATTTAAAAAACAGAAGCTAAACATCTGCTCCAAGAACCAGTTTTCTAGCATGTAGATGGGTGCATTAAACTTTGAAGTGTTATAGAGTATTTTAACTTCTACCACACCAGCTGTTAGATATTTTTGGCCATGGTGCAAATATTATCTGGCAAGTCTGTATGAGCAGCTGACAAGGATGAAGAATGTCAGTTATGAGAAACAGAAAATGCAAGCCATATGGCACCAATATTAAGCTAATACTTTAGGTGTCAGAAAATATTTGGTTATGCTTAATTTGAGGGCTCCAAATTTATAGACAATTTAATTATTGTGCAATTTTATACACAATTACATTTAAATTTCCATATTGTCATAACTGTAATCTTGCCATTTAACAGTAATGCAAATTGCACAGAATTTGTCAGTCTGCGAACTTAAGCATGCTATTATCAGCAAGGCCTAATCCATTTCTTATTCATGTGTGTAATCTTTAATTATGATTAATTAATTAATCATAATTAATGATAATCATTAGTTAACTAGTTAGCTAGTTTAGTTAACTAGTTAACTAAACTAGTTAACTAGTTTAGTTAACTAGTGCCACTAAAGTTAACTGCAAGATGTTTTGAGTCAGAGTTGCAAAAGCTTTGTTAAGTTGTATCTGAAGGCTTTTAAACATTTTTAATTACCTGTGTAAGTCACATCAGTGACTAGCAGACCTGACTTTAGGGAAAATGGTGCCTTGGGGCTGCTTAGCCATGCTGCTTGCCAGATGGGCACTGCCACCTTGCCCTTGGCTTGACCCTTAGCACCTTCCTCCTGGCTTATCATGCTGCCTGGCAGCACCTGCCACCACTGCCACTGCCACCTGGGGGATTTTTATCCCACTGCCCTGGACAGCTAGCTTAGCTCTGGGCATGGCTGAGGGGGGAGTGGGCAACACTGCACTGCCCCCAGGATTAATTGCAAGCGAAGTCCTGAGATGGCTCCCATCTAGCATGAGCAGCAGGGCAGAGCAGGGCAGGGTGTGAGCGTGTGTGTATATGGCACCCCCCTGACCACAGCATCCTGCGTGGTCACCCATGCTGCCCACCCCTAAGGCCAGCTCTGAATCTTAGTATAAATTAGGGTGTTTCCACAGAAGTAAAAAAAGCCTGATTTTGACTGCAAACCTCTAGCTGTTCCTCTTAAAGCTGTATCTGCTTTGTATTTTCAAAGGAATGTGCAACTGTGGAGCAACTATGTTGTAGCTTCACAATTGTTGCAGGATAGACTCCAGCATCATACTATGGCTAAACTGGTGGCTGGAAATGTAGGAGAAGGCAAAGCTCATCCATATCTTTACAATATGATCTATACCTGAATCTGAGTCCTCTATCTGCCTGATGGAAGTGTCACTTTTAGCAGGTTTAAAGCGGGTTAAGTGCCTTTTGCACCACTTTAATGGCATTGCTGTTTGCACATTCAACAGCATATTGCGTGTTAATTCTAGCTGCTGTAGCACATTTGGCAGCATAGTCCACCTTAAATGACTTTGGGACGCAGCAAATTACTTTGGGGCACTGCAAAGTAAAACACCTCCAAGGAGTTTTAGTTTCCTACCCTACAGCCACAGAGGGAAGCACCAGGCTCTGTGTGGCTCAGGGGCTGTGTGGGCAAACCGTGCAGGCAGCCCAGCAGCAGCCCGGAAAGGCAAGCTCCACAGAAGGGGGGGAAAAAAAAAAGCAGCGAACTTGATCTGCGTCCCAGAGCCTTCCTGAGCTGCGCGGGGGCCTGGTGCTTCCCTCCATGGCTCCAGTGGCCCCCGGGGCTGCCTGAGCCGGGTGCCTGCAGATGGGGGCTGCCTGGTGGGGGGGCCGCCACTGCTGTGGAGGGAAGCACCAGCCCCTCCTCACAGCTCAGGGACTGCTCTGCCTGCCAGCAGCTTGCTCTCCCCATTCCGCCACTGGAGAGGCAGGTAAGGATCAGGCTTTGACATGGGTATACATGACATGGGGGTTTACTTTGCCCTAAACTGAAGTGGTGTTTTTTAAAAACCATCGCTTCAGTTTAGGGAGAATTAAACCCCCGTGTCATCTACAAATGCCCCTAAAGACTCAGAGAGAAGCTGGGTAATATCTCTGAATAATATGAAGCCTTTTAGTGACCCTCCTTGTCTTCTCTCATAGACACCTTTCAGAACGCTGTCAGAGCAGCATTCTGCATAGGTAGCGTGGCTGTATATATCTGTACATAGTTAATAAACTTTGTTATTTGGAATCAAGCTGCACCAGTGTGTTTTCCCTAGATCTTAATGTGAAGAAGGCAAAGAAACAGCAGTCATTGACACTTTGTGATTGCAGAGATCTTAGAAACGCTTGAATCACTGGTATGATGAATAACTTCCTCATACAGGGTGCATCTACACATGCAATTATTGCGCATGAGTAAACTCCATTTGAATGTGTGCCTGGGAGCAATAAACTCCGGAACAATAAGCTCTGGAATTTATTCATGCACAGCACACTGAGCCAGGTCAGAGCAGCCTCAGCTGTTAGGGGAGCCGGGGGACCAGCCTGCTGGCCCAGGGCTGCTCTGACCCTGCCCAATGTGCTGCTTAAAAGTTGGCTAGGGCACGAGAGTGCTTTAGCATGGGGCTAGCACCCTCATGCCCCAGTCAGCCACGACAGTGTCTACATGTGCTGTGCTGTGGAACTTTTTACTCCACATCAGGCACTTGTATTTACAAGTACTATCCTGTTGTGAAGTCAATTAGTTTACTCTGGCTTAATAGGAGTGCATGCGTAGATACCAAGGTGTTTACTGTGCAGCTCATTAGTCAATTGTGCAGTAAATGTCTTGTGTAGATATGCCCACAGACAACAAAAGGATTAAAAATGTCTGGCTGTTTGGGGAAAATGGCCTTGTTTGATTGCTTATTTGAGGATCAGGCCACATGTGCTGAAAGAGTGGAACTTCAACAAAAATTATGAACTCCAGTCAAAATAACAATTGATTGAATTTCTGGACAGGCAAATGACCACTCTCAGGATAGCCTAGGCTGATAGCAGAAAAAGAGCAATTTTTCAGAGATTCAGTTACATAGTTCATAGCGACCACACCATTAACAAATACTGTTCAGAGCTAAAAAAAAGAGTTGCAGCTATCCTTGGAGCATATATCCACTTCTAGAAGGGACTGAAGCAACCCTTATGACACTCCTGTGCGGGCCCTCTCCCGATCCCGCCTGGGTCGCCATGTGCGAGTTCTCTCCTGATCCCATCTGGGTTGCCATGTGCGAGCCGGGGGCGAGCTGGGCCCGTCTTTGTGCACACAGGCTGTAGCCAGCAGCCCGGGCACGCGGGGTTGGAGAAAACCGCGGCGCGGTATGGTACGCTCGAGCTAGAATCAGTCACGGAGGCGTAATGGTTGATTGAAAAGATTATTTACTTACACCCAAGGTGGTTGCAGTGTAGGCTGGTCAGCTTTCCAGGCACAGCTCCGCTTGAGTTCTCGGTGGAGGACTCTAATAGACTCGGTTCCTTGACCCCGGAGTGGTTTAGGCTCCGCAGGTTCAATAATTCGTTCTCACGGAGCAGCTGTATCTCCGTGGGTTACTCAGTTCCCAGGTCCCCCGGAGCTGTTAAGACTCCGTGGGTTCGACAATTGGGTCCTTAGGATAGGGATACGTCTGGACTGCGATCGGCGACGGGGAGAGGCTAGAGGTTATGTGCCTCGGAGTTGTTAAGGCTCCGAGGGTTCGGTAAATAGGTCCCCCGGAGTTGTTGAAGCACCGTGGGTTCGACAAATTAAACCTCTGTTGCCCTCTTAAGGAAAAAGCTGGGTTTGCAGGGATCAGCAGCGCTTAGAAATCCTCACGCTCCTTTCCCGAACTCCACGTGCTTTCTCTCTCTCCGACTTGGGCGGAAACTACCCAAGCCTTTTGTACGGCTAGCAAGCCAATAGCTAGCCTCCACGTATGCCTACATTTAGAACCGGCCAATAATGTGGCACGAATCTAAATACAAATGGCAGGAACTCCTTTGCATCGTGCATCACTATAATGCAAAAGGAATGCACTATGCAAAGAAAGCTACAGAACTGGCGGGAAAAACTCCTGCACGTGGGTTCTTAATTGCAACAGAACACTCCACCGTGCAAAAGAGCTGCAATTTGGCGGGAACATGATTTAGCGATGCCGAAGCACACACAAACAAGAAAAACCACAACTTTGGGTTGTGACAACTCCAACTAAAAATGTATTGCAGCTATGCTCCTTTTCTGAACAATCAGCTATTACCATAGCCCAAACATGGTAGTCTGGTGCATCCTTGGGAGTGCCCTATGACAGTGAATCCACAGAAATTATTTGGACCACTTATGGACAGTTTCATTTTGAATAGATGTTTATTCTGAGTAGCCTAGTATTCTGTATAAATTTGGTTCATTTGGTATAAGTGTTAAGACTTGTTTTCAAGGACAGGAGTTCTTGAATGACAATAAAACTCTATTCATATCCAAAGAATTCCACTTTGTTAAAAGAAATTGTATTAAACATCACATCATCTCCTCATCATGCTGCCACAAATAAATTAATGGAAAGATTTATTCAGACTTTCACAGAAGCCATTCATGTTACAATCCCAGATAAAGGGAGCTTGCCATGTAAGGCAGCAAATATTTGGTTGGCTTATAGGAATCTAGTATATTCTACAAATCCTGTCCTGGCAATGTTGTTTACAAGATGTCATTTCAGATCTTGCCTGGACTTGTGAAGGCCTCAATCACAGGTACATTCACAAGAAACAGTGTGATTAAATGACCACTAATAGTCACATGCAAATACAGTTTTCACATTAATACATGAACACCTGGAGTGACTGTGTCACAGATGGCTCTTTTCTCTTATGGGGCAGAACTGGACATGCCATGAATAATACTCATAAAACCTCCTTTGAGCTCAAATTCAGGAGGATAGTCTCTGAACTTACAATACAGATTAAGGCAGTAATTTGTGATAGCACAAAGGAGGCTGACATCCCAGGTTCCACTACAAGTGATTCTAATGCTACAGAGAAGGAAGATGTATGAGATACACCAGAAAGTGCAGGCATTGGTTCATTTCTATTGCAATATCTATGAGATCTTACTCCGGAAAATACTGCAAAACAACTCTCAGGCTTAATTTGTACCCTGGTGTGTATAATGGCAGTTTAAAAATGACATGGCAAAGGGGAAGGAAGGTGCAGTGGCTCTCTATAGGACCTTCTTATTACACATTGCTTAAGCCAGTGGTTGGCAACCTTTTAAGGCTGTTGGGTGGATCAACCTAGTTTGGGTCTGGGGCAGGGAGACTGGTGGCACTAGGACCCAATCGCTGCCACCACTTTTCCCAGGAGTTGCACAAAGAAAGCACCCGCCACTGCTACTTTTCCTGGCAGTAGCCCAGAGGAAGTGTCTACAGCCACCACTTCTTCCTATGGTGGCAAGGGAAAGTGACTGCTGATGAAGCCCCTGACACTGCTGAAAGCTGATGAAGCCTCATGTCAGCAGGTTGAATCAAATGGCTGTACGGGACAGATTTCACTCACGGGGTGTAGGTTGCTGATCTCTGGTTTAAGGCATTAAGAATCCATCCAGAGCAGTAGAGTATATAGGTAGCTAGGTCTTGTGTATGTATACAGAGTTAATATCTGAGAAGCAAAGATTTCTTAGCGTCATCTCTTTTACTGGGCAAACTGCATAATTGAGATAGAGTTAGATAAGGTTTTGAATGCAAGACAGTCTTTATCAGGTCTTGCCTTCTAAAGCATGTCTAACTCTATCCCCACTATACAGCTGATCCAACAAAACATCATTCTAACACTACCATAATACAAAGTTGATACACACAGTTATTTGGAAACTAGCTGTACCAGTGTTGCTTTTCCATATTCTTAATAGTTTGTAGTGACCACAATAGTGACACAACAGCACAGGTGTGACATAAATTATTCTGTAGGAAGGAGATGCAGCATAAACATTACAAGCCAATTTTCTACCCCCATCAGCAGATACAAATGTTAGGTTGTCACTGTCTGGTGATTAATCATCGTAGTAACTTACAATATAGCGGACTGCCCTATCACAAATTTATAAAAGAGTTTTATATGTCACACAAGCTTCCAATGTTTCCTTGTTGCTTTTCGCTTTATTCTCTTCCTTGTGCAAGATGTCACGTTTGAAAGCTGTTCTTGACCATTAGTAAACCTCCTGTGATCTGGCATCAGTGACATATGTCAGGACTCCTGATTTTGTGCGATTATACTCCTTTAGTGCCTGCACATTTTTTGATGCTATTGGTGCCTTTTATTACCAGTCCCAGGCAGAAGTGGCAGCACAATGTAGTAGAGCTCTGTGCATATACCCATATTTCTCAAGGGCACCACAGAGTATTTTCCTAATTGCTGTCTGATCATTTTTCTCTCTGAAAACCTAGGGGCATCCTAGGTACTGCCATTTTCTCTTCTTTGAGCACCTGTAGTTTTGTACTCCTGAAAAGTTAGTCCAGAATATTTTGAAATGGATGACCAGTTTGTTACACACTGGGTATGTTTATAACACTCCATTATGATACCAGGGAGTGCCATATTGAGACGCACTGTGCTTGGTTGGCAGGTCCTACCTCCCACAATGGAAGTAGTGTATCTAAGTGCAGCACTGCACACATGCCAATAAGTTCTGCTTAGAGGCAGAGCCTACTAGCTTGCATATTGTGCTCCATTAAGGTAACTACACTACTTTTAGTTCAGGAGGAAGCATGCAAAGAGCCAATATAGTGTGTCTCAGGATAACATTGCTTGGTGTCATCATGGAGCAGTCCAGGCATACATGCTTGGTGCTGTAACCTTCAAGTCAAACTCTGAGAACTTCTATATACTCATAAAGGTCCTAATCATATTATCAAGTATAATAATACTTAGAAAAGAAGAAATAAGAATGCTACCCTCTTAACTCTTCCTTCTGCAGTAACTAAAAGCCAGCTGAGGAAGTGGTAAGCCTAGCCAGAAATAAGTCCCAATAAAATGGTGAGGTTAGGTGTAGACCAGGAGGTTCAACTGGTGCTCTGCAGCCCACCTGCAGCCCACAAAGGATTAAGTTGTAGCCCTTAGGCTTCCACCTGGCCATCACTCCCTGTATTACTCTGGTTGCAGCATCTGTCAGGGCCTCTAGGCTTTCCCTCTGGCTTCCACTTCCTATGTCTGCCCCAGGGGACTGTGCAGTATGAAAGCCGTTGCACAGTACACTAGGGGAGCCTGTGCCAGACAGCTAGAAGGGGGTGGGGACAGCCTGCAAGCCTGAGGGGTGGAGTGGCTGCCTGTGCATGGAGTGGAGTGGTGGGTCACCCGTTTAACTGCTTGTCTATGTGCATAGTGGAGTGGGTAAGGGGACTATCCACATGTGTTGTACAGTGAGGGGGCTTCTCACATGTGTGCTGAAGTAGTGGTGGGGAGGACTGTTGCGTGGGGTGCCCTTGGTTTGGTTTGCACTAGTGTCGTCCATGGGCATGCGGCCCCCCTTGGTGTAGCCCATGTTGGCAGGGTTGCCAGCACAAGACAATTTTTAATGAAAATCTGCAAACTTTTTACTGAGGTTCAAACTCTTTTAGTGACCTATGTTTTACATAATGTAAAGCTAACCCTTCTGCCAGGTCCTGGACAACCATTGTTACAAAGTTTGATTGTTAGTAAAAAGTTTGCATATTATCATTAAAAAAAATGTCTTTGAGTTGGCAACTCTGATTGATTGTAGCAATGTTTTACATCAGGCTGCCCCCACCCCAAGGATTCCTTACCCACTCCCATGCCTTAATACCCCCAACCTCACCCTAAACCATGCTGCCCCCTAGTCCATTCTCCAGACTTACCACTCCTAGCCGCACGCCCTGTCCCAGCACAGACCCCTAAAGAAGGACTATTTGCTGCCTATTCAGGACCTAACAGTGCTACAGGCAGGCAGTGGGATGCAGCAGCAGATGGCTGTGGTGGGGAGAGCTACAGGCTTCAAAGCCCTGAAAAAATGATCCAGGTTAGGTGGGGAACAAGCTGGGGAGCTTGTTCCCCGCTCAGCTCTAGGATCGTAGAGCTGGGTGGGGAACAGGCTGGGGAGCTCATTCCCCACTCAGCTCTGCTGTCACAGAGCTGGCACTGGGAGATAAGGTCTCCCAGCTGTCCTCTCTAGGGCTGGAAGATCAGGATGTCCCAGTCCCTGCTCCCTGATTGCACTGTTGGTGCCTGCCACTTTAAGGGCCAGAAGGCAGCAGCCGGCAGGTGCCTGATGAGGGCAGCCATTTTGGATCTGGGGCTGCCCATATAAACAGGGCAGTTCTGCTGCTGGAGACCAGGCAACAGCACTGTCTAGCTACAGAGCTGTGGGTGTTATTTGGAGGTAAGGGAGGATCTGTAGGGGATGGTCAGGAAGCTCCTGGTCCTGGGTATGATCTAAAACAGCACTCTGCAGGGGAGTGGGTGGCCTGGTGGGGCTCTCAGTGGTGCAGGAGCCCCCAGGAAATGTCAGGCCAGTTATCACCCTGGTGAAAGGTGGGTTGGGGTGCCTTAACTCTTAGCCCCCACAACTGGGTGGGTTACCCCTTGTTTGGAGGGTGAACCCTTGGAGGGAAAGAATAAGGGCCATGGACTCAGGCCTGTCTGAATTTCCCCTGACTAGCCCATGCTGGGGCCAGGAGCGGAAGGGTTGAAGGGCTGGGGGGCCCACCATGAGGAACAACTGAGAGCTGAGGGCCTGGGGCTCCAACTGGCTTGGAGGTGGACCAGGGCTAGAGAGCTGAAGGTCCTGGTGGGGGGATCAATTCAGGGAGCTATGTTGCCTGGTATGACAGCAGAAGAGTATGCCTGAAGGGAGGAATTCAGGTGTGGTTCAAAAGTAGGATTCTGGGGCCCAGAGTGAGGGGCTGCTGATTATGAGAACATAGATGCCATCTGTGAGGCTTGGACTGTGGTGTAAGGGAGGAATGGAACTGCAGATAGCGCCCCCTGGCATCAAGGTAAAAAATGGGCAGCCTCCTGCTTATTAACATCTAATTAACAGCAAGGCGTGGTGGGTGAGAAGGTGGGCAGTTAGCCCAGGAACAGGTGGGTGGGCCACTGGGAAGTCAGCCCCGAGCAGGCCCCCTGTTACATGCCTCTACCAAGGATTATTTTTACTGTTAAAAAGGTGCCATACTTGCTCATGTTTACAGTATATCCACAAATATTGTATTACATTGTCCATAACTCCTCTGCACTGTTTCCTAGTACCTACCTTTCTCCCTACCTACTTAAAGTACAATTACTTTCCTGCTCTTCTCTTTTTAAGTTTCTTCCTCCCAACCTAATCCTATTGCAACACCTATAAGAAGTTAATAAAATAGCTAGATGATATGAAATGTATGTGTATATGTTGATTGGATTATTCTCTTACTGTTTCAAAGGAAGGCCAATGGCCCAAATCCTGTTCCACTTCCAAAATATCTAAAGTTTTGCCACCACATGCCTAAAAAGTATGCATCTAAAATAGGAGGGCAATCCTATTCCACCCAAAAAAATGCACAGTTTCATTAGTCTTAATGGGCAGCCTTATGCATCTTCAGAGACCAAACCAGTGCAACCCTCCTGAGATTCATAGCTTCCCCATCCTCTCACTGATGAGAGTTAGGGGCAGCCTTATGTGTTTCCATACATCTGCAATCCAGCCCACTTGAAGGGAAAATGTCTACCTGAACCACAGGTTCTAGAAAACGGAAGTATTGACTGCAGTGGAAAGTGAAATGCGGGGGAGGAGACAATGGTTTTGAACATTCTCTAGGTGAGTAGCAACCTAGCACTCAGGGCTTTTTCTTGACAAAGTATGCTGAAGCTCCTCCAAGCTGCATTTATGATCTGTGTCAAAACAGTTGGTCAGAGTGGTTCTTTTGTCTAAGGAATTGGATAGTAATGTAGAGTTAATGAACTTCCCAGCCAGAATTAGTTCACAATAGAACTTAGGAAGAGGTAGACAGCCCAGGGGCCATTCTAGATCACTTCTGAGCATGCAGAGTAGCCCATGTCTAGTTGTTTAGGGATTTTTCCAGGCCAAAATAGAGGCATGTAAGGAATCTAGACATATTAGTAGTTGTGTGGCTGCTGCACAAGATGGAATAGGATTATATTTAGTGACTGAGGCTACTAAGAGATGCTGCATTTGTCCCAGGATAAACCATTTTATCCCAGGACAAAGTGCAATCATTTAGACATCCATGGCCATTGTCCTGGGATAAGTCCTAAAAAGATTGTGGAATAAGAAGTACTACCAGTCTATCCCAGGACATCACAAAGCATGCCTGAATGTTTATTCTGGAATTGCATCATTGAATCAGTGGTAGAAAAACAGCAGCACATTCAGCTGCTCAGTAAACCCCTGATTATAAGGGTGACATGTTTACATGCCAATCCCTGGATATTTCTGTTCAGGGAAAACACAGGCACAACTTGTCCAGGGTCTGTTCCTACCCATAGCTGCCAAAAAGCAGTATTAGTGTTACTCAGATGTTTTAGTAAAGAAAAGGATTTAGGAATTTGTACGTGCGCGCATATACAGAACCTTGTGTTCCAATACAGGCAGTTCTTGACTTACAATGTTTCGAGTTGCAACATTTCGTACTTATAATGTTTATAAATTGACACCCTGTTTCAACTTTATGATGTCAGTTTCGACTTACAACGCTTGATCCGATGCGACACCATGCCAGTGAACAAGTTCACTGCATCGCTCATCTCCCTGGAGAACATCTGTACTAACTTCCTTGGACACTTCCTTTAAGAAAGCAGACAAGACTCCAGGAAAAAAACCTGCAGCCAAGACTCCAGCCAAGTACTCTTCAAAAAGTCCAACCAAGAGCCCTTCAAAAAGTCCAGCAAAGTCACCTCAAAGAAGTCCTTCCAAATCAATATGATTGCTATTTACAATATAGCTACATTAATGTATTTATATTACTCATCTACAATTGATCAAATACAAAATTCTGGGGTATTTTTGTTGAAAACAGGGTATCAGGCCTTGGTTCAGGAACCAATCCCCCATTTATAACATTGTTTCTTATGAGAAAATTGGTTCCGAGTTGCAATGTTTCAACTTAAGACACGTTTTTCAGGAACCAATTGTGTCCTAAGTCTGAGAACTGCCTGTATAATATATATTATAAACTTATTTTACCTCATCTCCTAAGCAGGATATCAGCATTCAGTTTAGACATGGGGCCAAGCCAGAAAATTCAATCAAGATCTGGAATGTGAGTACACCAGAGTTCAAGGATGATTGGATCCAACTTTTTGTTTTAGTCTTTTATAGAAAAAGGTTTCAGTTGATAAATCCTGATTAGGATTTCAAACCATAATTCACATCTGAAGGGTCTGGATCTGTTTTCTCACTTGTGTTCATCTCTAATGATGTTTGAGTGTAAGCATAGTTTGACTTTTATTTACTGCCCTAAGCAGCAGTCTGCTCATAAACCCCCCCAAAACAAGGGCTCTTGTTTGTATTGTCAATTACAATAACAAACTGATGACAAAAATGAATATTGTGGTTGTAACTGCAGTGTTATTTATAAAGTGAGATGCAGAAAAGTGCAATTTAAATTTCATTGTGAATGATGTTCAGGCCTGGAGCTCCCTAATCCACAATTTATAGCTTCCTAAATTGAACTCATTACTCTTATGCTACAATACTGTTTGCTATGATAAAGGGAAATTACTTTTCTGTCAATTACTCTTGCAAGATTGGCTAATTTACATTTGTTGGGAATATGGAACAGCATCTCAGAGTTAAGTAAAATAGTCAGGACTACAGCTTTGCATACTCTCAATTTTTGCTTGCAGCTGATGACTTTCCTATCCCAAATACATTCCAAAGACCACACAAGTATTAGTAAACCTTTTGGAGACTTTTGTCATTGATGAGAATTTTAGGTGAGAATCTGGTATCCAGATAGCTAGGTTCATCTACAGCTTCAAGCACATGCCCTCCAGCTGTGGTGGAATGTAAAGCATACCAAGAGCAAGGCAGTATATAACATCTCTGTTTATAAGGTGAAAATCCAAGATGACTGGCCTATCTTCCTGAGAATGAGCAATCAAAGCACATCATCAGGTAAGAGAAGTTTGTGGACAAGTTGTTCTTGTTCACTGCTACTAAATAGCTTGCTGTTAGTCCTGAATCTAATACAAACACCTATATCAAGATCATGGAAATCAGCTAGTATCAGGACAGTAAAAACAGTGTAGGTGCAAGGACAGAGTTTTGTTTTACACTGTTTATCATGGGAAATAGATTGAGGCTATTCCTAGCTTCCATCATTACTACCATACCTCATTATGAAATGGTATCGGGGAGCCAATCTTAGATAAAAGCTTCCCTAAGTAGGGACCTACTGAAATCACGATTTCACAGATTTTGCAAAATCTGGCATTGCCTGCCAAAGTGGGAAATGCCTGCAAAATCTGTGAAATCAGCAGGGAGGGAAAAAAACCCAACTTACTGAAAATAAAATGCTGGCTCCCCAGGGGGAGCCAGCAGTCCTCAGGACAGGGTTCAGGGTGGGAGGAGGTGCATCTGCCTGCTCAAAGGGCTGTCAGCAAGACAGCTGCTGCCCCCACCTCTCACTGCTGACAGGCAGTCTTCACAGCCAATCATGTAGACCTGTCCATCTCCACTAATCAGGCTACATGATAGGCAGCTCTCACAGCCAATCAGCAATGGGAGGGGGGAGCTATGATAGGCAGCCATCGCATCCAATCAGCACTAAGGCCAGTGCCACTGGGGCCCCTCAGCCAATCAGAGGCATGGAGGGCCACTATACTCTGCCTATGAAATGGCCGCGGGGCTGCACATTCTGCATGCAAAATTAGCAGGCAGCTGCCCCAATTTCGGTAGGTCCCTATCCATATGCCTTCTCTGCAGATGGTGTCAAATGCCTTTGTAAAAACAACAGAGACACACAAGATGTCAATGTTATTCTTGTTCCATTTCCATTGTACTTGCTGTCCAGGAAAAATCATGTCTGTACATGCCAGGGTTATTTCTCTTTCTATCCAATATCTAATATAAAAACATATAACCAGTTCAGGGAACAGAAGCCAACTGAGTGCAAGGAAAGCTTCAGTATACATTTAGGGTATGGGGACTAGGGCTATGCAAAACAGCACTGTTCCATTTTGACTTCCATTTCGCTGTTTCAAAGAGACAGTGTTTCATTTTGCTGTTTCAAAACGCTGTTCTATTTCATTTTGTCAAAACTGTTTCACGCTGTTTCGATGTTTTACCCATAGGCTATAATGGGGAATCATGAAAATGCCTATAACTTTGTCATTTCTTTCCTGATTCAAATGAAAACAGCAGGGTGGTAGGCCCTGCTGCAGCCACAAAGCTTGCCAAGTTTCAAGGAGATAGGTGCAGGCATTTCTGGGAAACTGCACCTCAAGCTGCTGACAAGTAAAACTCTTGACATGTGAATTTGTGTGTGTGTGTGTGTGTGTGTGTGTGTGTGTGTGTTAAGGTGCACCCTTACTGGTGCTGGGGCCTTTACATGACACAGTAGTGAGGTCTCCTCCTCCCCTACAGTCTTATCTTGGTCCACCACTTTTAAATAACAATAGGTTGGGAAACTGCACCTCAAGCTGCTGACAAGTAAAACTCTTGACATGTGAATTTGTGTGTGTGTGTGTGTGTGTGTGTGTGTGTGTGTGTGTGTGTTAAGGTGCACCCTTACTGGTGCTGGGGCCTTTACATGACACAGTAGTGAGGTCTCCTCCTCCCCTACAGTCTTATCTTGGTCCACCACTTTTAAATAACAATAGGTTGGGAAACTGCACCTCAAGCTGCTGACAAGTAAAACTCTTGACATGTGAATTTGTGTGTGTGTGTGTGTGTGTGTGTGTGTGTGTGTGTGTGTGTTAAGGTGCACCCTTACTGGTGCTGGGGCCTTTACATGACACAGTAGTGAGGTCTCCTCCTCCCCTACAGTCTTATCTTGGTCCACCACTTTTAAATAACAATAGGTAAGTAAGCAGCACAGTAGCACTAGCATCGCAGGCAGCCAAACTATCACAGAGCCATTATTTCCTTTCCTGCAGGAGCTTCTTCTCCAGCAGCTGCCAGAGAACTCTTCCTGCCAGCCCCAGCCCTGGGGCTTAGATGTTCCCAGGGCCCTGCGTCTCTGTGGTCAGCTGACCGGGGATGGGTGCTAGGGGTGTAGGTTGTAGCCATGTTGGTCTAAGGACATGGCAGACAAGGTTATTTGGGTCAATCTGATATCTTTTAGTAGACCAACTGAATAGTTGGAGAAATTCTTCTTTGCAAGCTTTCAGGTTTAAAAGCCCTTCCTCTGGCTGAGGAAAAACCTGCAGTTGGGGTGGGGGGGTGTGCGCGCTGTTCCAGGATGGAAGGAATAGTAAAGAAGCCAGAGGCTAGCATGCAATGCAGGCAAAACAGCCAGTCAGTGAAAATGGAAATGGAGGTGTCAGGGGTTGAGAGACGGGTTGGGGTAGGGGATAAGGGGGATGTAGCAGGTAAAAGCGGAGAGGTACCCGGGAAGCCAGATTTCCAGCAGGTTGTAGTGTATCAGAATTCCAATGTCTATATCGAGTCCATGAGTTTCTGTACCTAGGAGGTTGATGAAGTGCAGTTCACAGGCTTGTCGGTGAAAAGTTGATTTTGCGAGCAAGGCCATTTCATGGATGGCCTTCTGTTGCTCCACCAGCCTCTTGAGCATCAGGTATGTGGAGTTCCACTGAGTCTCTACATCCTGCACGATTTTGTGCTGCGGGATGTTCAGTTTTCCTTGTTTGTCCTGCAGCATCTTGCCCCACTTGATGCTCTGGTGGAAGTAGCCTGCTACCTTCCTGCATTTGGAAATGAGCTTGCTGGTGGTGCTGCCACCATCACTGGCAGCCCTGTCCCCCTACAAGATGTCCCTGACAACAAGGTGCAACTTGTGTGCCACCATGACCATATTGGCCCCATTGTCAGTGACCATGACCCCGCAGGTGAGCTTGCCCTGCCCAACGAGCCACCCCTGCACCAAGCAGTTCATGGTCCCCATGATTGCGGATGCCGTGTGGGACTCATCCATCACCTCAGCTTGAAGAAGAGCTCACTGAGAGCCTGACTGGGCACACCGGTGCCCTGTGAGGGAGAGGTAGGCGTGATCTCCACTGCGGCTGCTCCAGATGTCCGAGGTGAAGTGTAAGGGCATCTGTGGACCTGCCTTGCACAGCTCCTCCCTCAAGTACTCCCTCCTGCTGAAGGTGGTGCATGCAGACACTTGGTATGATGGGGCCACGAGCACCATGAGCTGCCTGAACCCTGGCCACTCAACTAAGGAGAAGGGCTGGCCATCCACAGCAAGCATCTCCCCAATGCTCTGGGTGACCTCACTCGCCTTGGGAACGCACCCCCCTGTGTGCCCACCTTTTCCCCCACTGTTCCAGGGTGGCCTGCCTCTGCTTTGTGGGGACAGGGACTTTGGAGTGAGAGTGGGACTTCTTTTGGGGCACATTCCCATTGGTGCTAGGCTGAGAAGAAGCAAGGGCAAGGGAGTGGTGCCTGCAGAGATGCATCAGCATCCCCATGGTGCTCATGTGTTTTGTTCCTTTGCCCCAGCTGGTTTTGGCTCAGCAGTGCAGGCAGATAGCATATGTGGGATCATCTGCCAGCTCAAAGTTATCCCAGACCATACTACCCCCTTGCTTCTGGGGTGAGGGTGCATGTGCAGATGCTGCCTTTTCTCCCTCCTCAGCAGGCAGAGGCACAGCAACAGGAGGAGCGGACTCAGCTGAGCCGCTTGCCTCCACAACCTCTACCTCAACTTCCTCTGAAGTGCCTTCTGGGGAAGGAGACCTGGCTCTAGGGGAAACTTGAGAGGTGTGGGGCACAAATTCAGATGATTCACCATTCTTCCCAAGAATTTCCCTTGCTATGGCACTCAGATGCAGATCCAGATCCAGTTCTTCCTCTAGCACTAGAAGGCTCAGGATGAGAAGTGAAATGGGGGTGGAGGAGACTGTCATACTGGTGTTGCTTGTTGTCATGGTGGTGGTGAGGGTTATGGTGGGTGCTACTAGAGGGAATGCAGACTCAGGAAGTAGCACTGCTCCCCTCTCCTTGCTGCCAGTAGAACCAGAAACCTCATGCCTGCTAGTTTTAGGAAAGAAGCTGTAGCTCAGTTTGGGCGGGGGCGATATGTGGGGAGCCAGAGGAAAAGCAAGGGCAACACTGGACCCCTGCTAAACCAGAAGGGACAATTGACAACCAACGCCCAGGAAAAAGCCAACTTACTAAATGGGTACTTTGTGTCGATGTTTCACAAGTCCTATGGGATGCCGCTGCCCATCACGGGACAGGGACGCCTGGGTGAGGGTGATTTCTAGCCCTCCATCAATGCTGACCTTGTGAAGGAACAACTTGAAAGGCTGGACACTTTCAAGTCAGCCGGCCCTGACAATATACACCCCAGAATACTCAAGGAGCTGGCCAGCATCATAGCTCAGCCCCTGGCATGGATCTTTGAGAACTCCTGGTGCTCTGATGAAGTGCCTGAGGATTGGAAGAAGGCCAATGTGGTGCTTATCTTCAAGAAGGGGAGGAAAGTGGATCCAGCACACTACAGACCCATCAGCCTGGGGTAGGTCGTGCTTGACCAATCTTATTTCCCTTTACAACCAGGTGACCTATCACTGGGACAAGGGAGATGAGATTGATGTCGTACATCTTGACTTTAAAAAAGCATTCGATCTGGTATCCCATGATCACCTCTTGGTAAAACTGGCCAACTGCAGCCTCGGGTCCACCATGATCCGCTGGCTGGGGAATTGTCTCCGTGGTAGGACCCAGAGGGTAGTAATTGATGGAAGTCAATTGTCGTGGTGCCCTGTGACCAGTGGGGTCCCTCAAGGCTCTGTCCTTGGACCTATATTGTTCAACATCTTCATTAATGATGTGTACATTGGAGTCAGAAGTGGAGTGGCCATGTTTGCCGATGGTACCAAACTTTGGGGTAAAGCATCCACACCTAAGGACAGGAGGGTGATCCAGGCTGACCTTGACAGGCTCAGGAAATGGGTGGATGAGAACCTGATGGTATTTAACACCGAAAAATGCAAGGTTCTCCACCTTGGGAGGAAAAACCTGCAGCATGCTTATAGGCTCGGCAGTGCTATACTGGCTAGCACTATGGACAAAAGGGACTTAGGGGTCATGATTGACCACAAGATGAACATGAGCCTTCAATGTGATGCTGCTGCTAATAAAGCAAGCAAAGTGCTGGCTTGCATCCATAGATGCTTCTCAAGCAAATCCCAGGACATCATTCTCCCATTGTATTTGGCCTTGGTGAGGATGCAGCTGGATGCAACGGCATCCAGGTTTGGGGCTCCACAATTCAAAAAGGATGTGGAGAATCTGGAGAGTCCAGAGGAGAGTCACATGCATGATCAGAGGTCAGGAAAACCGACCTTACGATGAGAGGCTGAGAGCTATGGGAATCTTCAGCCTGGAAAAGCGCAGGCTCAGGGGCGATTTTATGGCTACCTATAAGTTTATAAGGGGGGTTCACCAGGATCTGGGGGAACATTTGTTCAACAGAGCACCCCAAGGGATGTCAAGGTTGAATGGTTAAAAACTACTGCAAGACAGTTTCAGGCTGGACATAAGGAAGAACTTCTTTACTGTCTGAGCCCCCAAGGCCTGGAATAGCCTGCCATCAGAGGTGGTTCAAGCACCCACTTTGAATGCCTTCAAGAGAAATTTGGATGTTTATCTTGCTGGGATCCTATGACCCCAGCTGACTTCCTGCTCCTGGGGTAGGGGGCTGGACTCAATGATCTTCCAAGGTCCCTTCCAGCCCAAATGTCTATGAAATCTATAGGACTGGGCACTTATTTTGCAGCTTTGCCTTTTTGGATTAGTGGACATGGAGTATAGTTGGTGGACATGATTGCAGAATTAACCTCTTCAGCTAAGAAGGTGCTGGGGTATTTTCTGCAGCAAGCAACACAGGGAAGGACAGAGTTCCCAGACATGTGCATTGAGAGTCCCTGTAATCTGTAGACCAGTGCATAACTGTTATAATATGCAGGAGCTGGGAAATCAAAATCCCAACCATGCTGCAAAATAATTATGTTAAATCCTTCCAGCACAATGATCTAATATGATTATTTTATAAGATAGATGCCCTCTGTCTGTGAAGAGGGAGACTGTGAGTACATTTACACACTTACTGTACAGTAGTCTAAAAACACTGTGCAGTAGCATGCTGGTCAAAAACCATGTTAATATGCTATCATCCAGTGCTATTACGCTACTACTCAGTAAGCATGACAAAAAAAGCATGCGCTGGCACTACTGCGCAGTAGCATGAGTTACTGTGCATTTAGTTAGTACTTTGTTAAGCACGTACTAAATTAAATGTGAATTAACTACTGCACATTAATGAACATGTAGACACACCCTGTGTGTAGGAAACAGCAGTTTCATTTTAATTGGCCCATGAATCTGGAAATCACTCCCAGACTGGATTAGAAAATCATGAACCCCCATGTTTACAGAGTAAAACATTAGACTTACTTTCTCACCCACATAAAAAACCAAAACAAAATCCTTTAAAGTCAGTCCTGGCAAACAGGAAGACAGAGAGAAATATAGCTAGGTATATGCTTTATAATTTGTGAGGTAAGGGGCACGTCTACATGAGATGCTAATGTTGCAGTAGACTAATTCTACTGCACATTAACATGTCTGGAAAAACTGCAAATGCACTAATGCGCAGTAAAATTAATCTACTGTGCATTAATGTCACATAAAAACTGTTTATCTGCACTAATGCACAGTAGCATCTATTATGGTGCATTAAGTTAGTATCTGTAATTACAGGTACTAAATTAGATGCACTGTAATTACAGCGCATTAATGAACACCTAGACAAATCCATGAATACCTAAACAGACACTGTTGCTAACGTTGGTTTGCAGAGTCATACATAAAATTTGGAGTGGAAGAAAAATCAGAAATAGAATTTTCCTTAGAAAATGTTGACTGTGCTTTTTAATATAATCTTTTCCTTTGAAAGATGTTCTAACTAGAAAATCAAACATCAGACCTGTAGTTAACAGGCAGTCTTCCTTGTAATGTTTATAGTTGTAGTTCTGCTTTGTTCACCTCTTCAAATAGTCTATCTTGGCGCACACGCCACCTGAAAATATTTCTCAAATTCCTTTCCGAGTTACAAGGGCTCAAATCTAGAGTAATTCCATTGGCTTCAAAAGAGTTATCTTTTATTTTGAGTTATGCAAGCAAGAATCTGACCCACTGTAAATATGAAGAGGAAACAAATGCTGTCAATTTCAGTGATCACAAGAACTAGACTGAATAGTCTTGCAAACAGGAAACATTCTACAACATACAAATTATAGAAACCATTGAATGTATGGACTTGATGACTATTGATGTTTAAAAGACATGCACGTGAAAGTATGTCAACATATGATTATTTAGGTGTTTGTTTACCTTAGTTTATTACTATAGAAGGCAGAGAAATTGATTAAATCTTACTTGATTTTTAACTGTATTAAAACAAATGTATTGTGATGTGTTAATTATAAATACCTATCTGTTTATAAAATATAATATTTGGGGATTTTAGATTAAGAGACTCCTTCCAATTGAAAGTGACTCTTTATTTTAGAGCAGTGGTGAAGCAATCGTCTGCCTGCAACAAATGTGCTGCTCTTTCATTCTTCAGGACCCCTTGCAAGATTGTTTGCATGTAAGCACCATCTTCAGCCTCGTGGAAAAAAAACCCAAAACAGCCCACTTATATTTCTCTTTTATATAAATAGATAACACTGTTTATGCTTCAGTGACCATCAAGAGGTAGAGATGAACAGGAGGGGAGTCATGATCATCACTAATAAATGCTGTGGGTCAAAGTCAAAGATTAGATGAAGTAAAGAGTAAGCAGTGAATAATGCCTTCTTCCAGACACCTCAGCATGGAAGTGACACTAATTTAGATTCAGATTCACTTAGACTTGCACTCACTTATCAATATTATGTCACTTCAGTCTCCTTCATATGCCACCTCTGAATTAGCCTCTGAAGAATATTCTGGAAACAAGAGTCTAAGTAGGTGCATTATACTCCAAGAGGAATGAGGGAATGGGGACATCAGAAACATCTTTTACTGTAAACGATTTTAAATTAATTGGGCTGGTGTTAGGACCCATTTGGAGTAGTCTAACATAGAAAGCTTCCCTGAGGAAAGATTGAAAAACAAACCTTTTTAATAGCTTAAAATTTAGCTTTTATCAAGGAACTAGTAAACTAAGAAAAGTTCGAGCACAATAGCATTTCCCATGCAAGATAATGTATAAAGGAACATTTTAAAATCAAATTGCTTCCTGCCCAGCTTACTGCTGAGTAGGAAACTGAAAACTCTACAAGTTTGGATTCCCAGACTTTTTTCTTGAATCTGCAAAACTGGATCCAGTTGAGCTGGTGTTCAATTCCTAAAGATATCCTAAGCCAAAGGGAAAAGCATTTAATAATTCTCATTTATTTAAAAAACATGCATAGAAAGGTTTAGACTGAGTATGAATTTGTTTCTAACTACACTGAATAATTTTCTCATGCACTGGCAAACATACTATATCATTTTGTTACAAAAATATTTCTATAAATCTGCATCATAATGAGTTATAATCTTTCAAACCAATTTGCCACAATCATCATTAATCGACCAGCTTGCCAACACCTGATACCAACAGATATTTCACCTAAGTGAGTGCAGTGCCATACAATTGTAACAGCAGGGTTTAAACTAATCCCTGTTCATACACAAGCAAGCACCAAATGACGCTCATGACAAAGACACACGGAGCAGCCTGACATTTGCCTACAGCTCTCAGGGGATTCTCCCTCAGCAGGACTGGTCCTGCACATAAAGCACATTTTCAAATGGCATAGATAATTTGGAGCCATTTCCATCCAGACTGATTACATTCGCTAAAAAACACACCCTTCTTTCCAGTATGCATTTATGGTGACAATAGCAAACACAGCTAACACTTTGCAAAGTTTTTCAAAGCAATAATTGTTTTATCTGATAAGAATTTGCAGTAGTTTGATAGCAAAATGTTATTAAACAGATACTCTACAACATATACTTCATGTAAAAGTTGCACATTAACAAAGAATTTAGAGATTAGCATTCATATTACACCCACAGTTCAAAGCCCAAGCATAAAACTTCTTACTTGGCAGCTGTGGCTCCAGGCTGTCCTTAAAGATAAAGCAGTCCATCAGATAACCTGGTTTTGTTTTCTTGCATAAAAATATAATCTGTCATAGGCACACAGGCTGACTTGCAAGGACCAGCCCCTTGTTCCTGAACACACCAATGGGAAGACCAGGGGAGCATGTGGGAAGCTGCTTCCCTGAGAGCCTGTCACAATCAGCATATGCTCTTTGTGACTGAGGTGCCAAATTAACCTTGGTGTTAGTATAACAAAGCCTTTCTCTGTGGATGTCCCAATCAGCCATATAGTACAGCTCAACATCCAAGCCATACAATGGTAATAGGTAATAAAAATGGAGGGGATGAGAAGATGAAGTACACAGCCATCTTTACAATGCACACAGAAAGGCATAGTCTTTCGTGAACAAAACCAATTAATTGATTTCAGTAATATTCTTCAGTTAATTTCTTCTGAAGTTATGCCAGAACTTTTCGGGTTTTGTTTGCTTTCTTTCTCTTTTGTTATCTAATACTTTTATAAATTTTTAAATATGGTTTTCTGTTCGCCACCACTATTCTCCTTTAACTTTATCAATCTGAGTTCTTACCCAGTTATATTTTCGAAACTTAACTTTAGGCCCCAATCGCACATGATCAGGTTTATGGGGAGAACTTCTGCTGCATGGAGCCCTGCTGAAGTAAATGGGCATCTGGTTATGTGTCTGGACTAGGAAATTTGGTCTTTTTTTTTTTTCTTCTCTTCCCCCCCCTGCAGTCTCTCCTCCTTCTTCCCCAACCACTCTCCTCCAGGTTTTTTGTCCCTTGCAGGTCCTTCAACACCACAGTCACCCTATTCTCACGTTTCTTTTCACTCACCACAGCATAGGCTAAATTCCTCCCTTCCCTGGCCATGTTTTCATCAAGCTTTACTGTATGTTTGTTACTAATGTTTAATATTTGTTTCCACGTCAGTTTAACCTGGTAACATTTTGTTCAATTGTTTCTCAATTCTAAAATATATATTTAGTGGCATATAATTACAGGCTTCAGACTTATCTGCTTACTAAACCTTCCCTAAGCTATACCTATAGGGTGGAAAGATGTGTACACATTTATTCAGATTTGAAGTGTAGTAATGATACTGTATAACTAATTAGTCATATAAAATTGACTATAAAGCTATTTTTATGATGAACAAATATCTACACATTTGTAAATGCATTTACAAATTACAACATGCTGAGAGGGGAAGACACAGAATGCATCGCAATGTTAAAGTCATTCCTTTCCAAGGAGAAAAATAACATTTAGAGGTCTTAGCATCTCCTTATTCTTACATTAGCTTCAGTGTAACCTTTACTTATTGCCAATACTGTTTGGTCAGATATTGCTGTTTGCACAAACTAGCTCATTCAGTGAACTGGCTCTGATAAAGCTTACCAGTTGCAGGTCAAGGTCAAGTCTTGCAGAAAATACTATCTTAACTCCTGTCTTTAAAAGATATCCAATATATAGCTATCCTTTTACCTACACTGACAGTAATTCTAAATTTCATCAATACAGTGTAGTGATTTATTACTGAGTTATTCTAAAATGCCTTTCCCAAACTACTTATTGCTAGGCTGACTAGGGATTTTTCAAGAAAATATTTCCCTACTCCCCAACAGATAATGTTGATTTGGCAAAACTAAAACTTTTCTAGGAAATGTATCAGTGGGAGCCTCTACACAAGATGCTTAATGCACAGTAGACTAATTCTACTACGCATTTGTGCATCACAACAACAGCTTTTCCCAGAGCCTGACGAGGGGACTTTGATCCCGAAAGCTTGCAGAAAAGGACAATTTTCTTGCCATTTTCCAGTTGGTCTAATAAAGGTATCATTTTGGAACCAAGAGTTCTAGTTTTTTGTATGTCTTTTTGTCTCATACCAACACGGCTACCAAGTACACCCCTGAAACATGGAAGATGCCGAATTTCAGCCGATTTTGGATTTTAAACTTCATTGCAGAACAACAAGGAAGTTTTTTTGCCTCCCTGCCTGCCATCTGACACCTCCAGGGAAGGAATTCTACCTGATCTACACATCAAAGAGCTACTCAACATAGCTCATAAAGACATTCTCATGGACCCAGAGGGTCAGACTTCCATCTTCAGCTCCCTCTGCGCAAAAATGAAGTTTATTTCCTACCTATGGGGACTTGTACCATCTACACTTTTCCCAGAGCCTGACAAAGGGACTTTGATCCAAAAAGCTTGCAGAAAAGGACAATTTTCTTGCCATTTTCCAGTTGTTCTAATAAAAGGTATCATTTTGGAACCAAGAGTTCTAGTTTTTTGTATGTCACAACAATAGCCACACTAATGAGCTAATGTATAATAGAACAAGTCTAGTGCGCATTAAGCATCACGAAAGACCGTGTACCTGTGCTACTGTGCAGTAGGCGGCATATTAGAGTTGCTAAACAATGCTCAGTAGCAATGGCACATTAATGCATGTATAGATGCTCCCAGTTTTAATTAAACATAAATTAAAATAAAAAAATTAATTACAATTTTATTTTAAATCAAAACTTTAAATTTAATTCTAAATTTTAGCATTTGAATTTTTAAATTTTAATTAAATTTAAAGTTATTGTTTACCCAAAGAACCTTGCCTGCCCAGTTTTAATTAAAACTTTTGACGGGAAATGTTGTTCAGGCTCAGGATGGAATTTCTGGTCACTCACACACACACGCACATGCACACACACACACAACCAGACAGCCTGGAACAGCACATAACCTGATCTGAATCAAGCAGAACATAAACTTGAGTTTAGGTTTTCCATATTTTAAGCGAGTATCCTGATCAAATCAGGCTATGCGGAGGGGAGAAGGGGCTCACTCCCCACTCTTTTCACAAAAAGAGAAACAAACAAAAACAAAACCCAAAGAAACAATCAAACAAATATCGCTGAAAGTTCTTGTTTTCATTCCAATGCAGAATGGAAAAAACTTCTGAAATCTCAGAAAAGGAAAATCGTTTCCCACCTATGGTCCCACTGCAATCTAAATGTGTGTTTTCATCTCATGTAGACATATCTAAACTCATTTCAAACTAGTTAACTCAAATATATAGCCTATGGCACAGTGTTCAGGATATGTTGCTGAACCAGCCTGGGACCCAGTATGACAGCTAACCTGGACTGATTTCGATTTTGTTAAACTACACTGCTATCAAAACCCAAGCTAGCTAACTTAAAACTAGCCATGCCTATAGTAAGGAGCTATCTTAAAAATCATCTGACAATCGAAGCAACTAAAGATGAAACAGACCCGTCAGATTAACTAGCCCCTCTAACCTGCCAGTGTTGGGTGGTTCACTGAAGGAGATTTGTTCCACTCGTTATTTCTCTGTCTAAAAAACAGTTAATTGTCAGGCTGTTATTCTACTGCAGCATATTTTCCCTCTCTCATTCACCCTAGTTATGCCTGAATGTGTCATGCAAAATTCCTCTCTCTCCTTGGTGTTTACAGCCTGCAAATATTTGTGGACTTATCACATCTCCTGTTAGCCATTGCTTAGCGATGCTCTGCATATTTAGTTCCTCATTAGTCAGTCCCTCCCACCCCTTCATTTCTGTTACTTTTCTGTTTTTTTCTCTGAAATGTTTTTGAAATATGTAGAGGGGGATTTAAAAAAAAAAATGAAAGAGGGAAAGATTTTTTTTCAATAAAGTCAGTGGTTAGACCTAGGCAAAGACAAAGAAAGAAAGAGTTTAAGCAAGGCATGCACCTTCTCACCTACACAATTTTCAACTTCTCGTTCCTTTCAAGTCTTTATGCTTCAAGTGTCAGAGTG
>NW_005842181.1:659464-665145 GCF_000455745.1 Alligator sinensis | reverse complement strand
GTTCAGCAAAAAAAATTCTGCACATGTGATTTTACTTAATAAGCCTCTTGACTTCAGTGAGACTCCTCATACAAAAGCTGGCCAGATCATGCATGCCACATCACTCCTTTGTGTGCCATTTGCTATCAAAGCTAGTATGCACCTACCACACGAGCCCAACGGGCCTCTAGGCTCAGGGAGTCCTTTGACTGTTTTAAACTTGGACTCACGCAAATAAAGTTAAATGCTTAGATAAGTGTTTGCCCAATCAAGGCCTTCTGCTCTTCACTTTTTGAGGCAAGGGACAAACCTTTTTATGTGGTTCTACAGCTTCTACCACAGAGGGGTTCAAACCTGCCCATAATGGAATAAAAGTAAATACTAAATAATTTAGGACTGGATTCCAATGTTAATACTCCAATGGAATCGTGTTAAACTTTTGTACCTCTAGACTTCCAGTACTTTGTACTATGGCCTTTGGCCCATGAAATAAAATAGATTCTGAGTAAACAGAATGCGTGTTACATCATCCCTAGTGCTGTCTCCATTATTTGTCTCTCTCCAACTTTTGCAATCAGGCATTTGCCACAAATAATACTTTATCCTGTAGATGGTCCCCTTGAAATCCCAACTCCCCTGGTAATATTGAGTGGGGAGATGAGAGAAAATAAAATGCTTGGGTTAACTGACTGGTTCCATGGGCAGCAAAGAAATAATAGTTTCATTTTGGGTTTGCTGAAGGCTGCTGCTGGTTCTCTTGAGTGCAGCTTTCTCCTGATTGTGACCCCTCTCTATGCAGTCATGTTCACCTAAATCCAAAACAAAGCTCTACTTATGGGCATATAAGGAAATGTATAAAGGGTGAGAGGATGATATGCAGCTGCTTGGGCTCAGCCCACTCAATCTGATGGATTTATTTTGGCTGCTTTATGCTTCTAGGCCATATGGCACAAACCAGAAGGGGTGGACTTCCACTCACACCCCAATTATTCACCCCAGAGTGTGGCCTGGCAGCATTGTGTACAACTTGGCAAAAACATAGGGTCAATGTGATAAATAGATTCAGTTTGGCATATTGGGGCCAAATTTAATTTTAATGAAATGTAAAAAACTGAAATAGTTCTACTGATGTCACTTCAGCTGCATGACTAGATTCAGCCAGATGCAAATTTAGCTCAAAGATTTTCAACAGATTTGTATTACCATTTAAAAAACACAGGAGATGCCTAAACGATTTGTTGAAAGAAATCTATAGAATAAATGTAGGGATGTAGTGATTTAACATTCATTTCAAGTACAATATTTTTGTAGTTGGCTAGTCATTCATGGCCTCCATTAAAGTAGGCATGATTTATAACCCCTATGGTTTCATGAAGTGTATGATGCATACTTTCAGTGGTTCTTCCTTTTCCTGCAGGAGGTGAATTTAACTATGGAAGAAATGCACAATATTCCTTCTTAAATTCTCATAACAAAAATTCTCTAAAATATAGTTAAGTGCTACAAATAATAGTCTGTAGTTTTCAAGCATCACCTTGTTCTCAAAATTTGTTTCAATTACTATGAACGTTGATAATCATTGTCTTTTATACCCTAAATGCACCTGAATTCATAACAGTTAGAAGCAAAAGCACTATGATTCCTTTTTCAGTTACCACAGTAGTATACTACCATCGACATTCTGTAGACATTTTATTCTGCATTTTTCTCACTTTTAAGTTCATTAGAAACCACATCAAACACTTTCTTAGAAACTAATTGAATGTTAGCATGTAAATTATGTTGCTATCATTTCTTTCAGGAACTGAGGACCAAGTTCAATTTCTGTTACCTATACCACAAGTTCTAAAGATTTTCAGAAGACTACTGGCATGAATAAGGTGAACAGGATTTGGCTCCCCGATACACTCTAAAATATTCCTTGGAGAGGACTTCTGAGTACAGGCAGTTAAATAAAACAGAAAATATGAGGTAAGTTGAACTGTGTCCTCTCTATTCTTCAGTAGTATTTGAAACATGAGAGTGTCTTTCAGTTTCCTTCAATAGCCAGCTATCAGTCTGTGAGTCATGTAATAAAGAATTTAACAACTGCTGTCATAAATACCATACACCAACTGCTAACTGAATCAAACAGCAAGGTGCCAATTTTGTTTTTGGACTGAAAAGCCCCCTTTAAATTCACTTTAGTAGTACACCAATCTCTTAAACTAGTATAAAACATTAAACTCAATATAATTCCTAAATATACAAAAGTTGGAATTTCTGTCTGATGGGAAATTCCAATATATCAACATTTGCTTTCATCCTAAATCAAATGTAAAAGTTGAAATTTAAAAATTGTTTGTAGACTGGAAATACTGACAAATTTCAGCCCAGAAATGCTGAAATGTTTTTTTGACCATTTTGACCTAAACAAAATGTTTTGATATTTCTGAAACTGAAATATTTCATTTCAGATTACTGAACTGACCTGAAAGGTATAAAAATTGGGATGTGGTCAATATTAAACTGCATTATATTGGAGTGGGACATTGTCATCAGGGAGTGGTTTGTATTATGCCTGCCACACTGGGCCTCCAATCTGTTATGGCCTCCATATGCTGATATAATACAATTATTATTTATTCTTATTAACAGACACTCTATGGATTCTCTTTATATTGATGTTATTCATTATCCTGTTTTAGATTTTTGTCTATTATTACTTCCCTTTTGTAATCTCCACAGTAAAGCTAACTATAGCTAGAGTAGCTGTGTTTAACCACTTAATACCACTGTAAAGGGGTTCTCATTTGCTTTGTGGTATACATTTGATTTCCATTTTCCAGGGAATCATCTGTTGTAATGCATTGGTTTTTACTTTTAACAAGTCAGCTAGGAATGGAGAGCAAAATTTCAAAGTGTGGTTAAAGACCTGAAAACTCCAGAAGGTCCCTGTTTTATGAATGCAACTATTTTTTTTTTTAAAACACACGGCAGCAGCAATCACATCATCTTGTAGCACAAGCGATGGAAATAATTTGCATTTAGCACCAGGAAAGCACTTGCTGTCTACACATGCAATTAATGCGAATGAATACATTCCAGCACAGTTCACACTGGAGTTTATTGCTTCTGGGTATGGTGTTTCCACATGCATCTGGGATTGCAGCACATTTAGCTGAGGCAGAGCATCTCCAGCTGGCAGGGGGCTCAAGGGGTCAGCCTGACAGCTTGGGGCTGCTTCAACCTGGCTCAACATGCTGTGGAGGGGCTGGCTGGGGCATGAGGGTGCTACAGTGTGGAGCTAGCCAGCAAGCTGCCTCAACACTGAAACACTGCTGCAGGGTACTGGGAAAAAGCAGGACCTGTCAGTGGGCATGGCTACTTCCCCTCACCAGTGCCAGGACCCTTCTTGCTGTGCCTGCCTGAAGCCCACGCCGGGGTAGGAAGGAGCTGGAGGGCAGCCCTGGTGTAGGCTCCAGAAGGTTGTAACAAGAAGGGCCCTGGCAGTGGCAAGGGGGTGGTGGCTATGCCCAACAACAAATCCTACTTTTTCCCAGGGCCCAGCAGCAGCTTCTGCCCAGCCACCACTGCTGCCTCCATGCCTGTACTGCCGACACTGAAATTGGGCAGTGGCATAAAGTTAGACAGCAGCTCCAGTTTCTCCTCAGGGTAGAATGGCAACTCCATCTTCACAGTCACCCACTGTTGCTACTGCTACTTATTGTGACCGGGGTGGGTGGGTCCGAAGCGGGCTTTACAGGAAACCCAACCTCCCATGCAGGGTGGGCCAGGGTTGGGGCTGGGGCTGTGCGCTCAGCCTGGAGCTTGAGCCCTGCCTACATAGGTCCTGGTCAGTCTCCATGGAGACCCTGGGATCTTGGGGCACTGATAGTGCAAGGCTGGGGTCCATGGCAGAGCAGTGATCCACTGCCCACATGTCCCTGTCTACAGAACCAGGGCTCTGCCCCGGCCCCAGCTCCATGCTGTCACCATCCCAAGATCCCAGGATGTCCCAATCCACCCACCCATATCGCTCCCAGATGCTGCTCCCTGCCAGCCCATGGCCTCATTCCAGCCACCTGGCCAAGTGCCTGCCAACACTGGTCTCGCCTCTGGTGCTGGGTGTGGGACAGACGGGTCTGGGTGCCTGGGTAGTACAGTCAGGTCCAGCAGCAGCTGGAAGGAGCCACTGCCACCAGGGCTGCCAGAAAATAGAGTCTGGCTGCTGAGCCATCCCAGCCCTGCTGCACGCCGGGGGGAAGTGGGGAGGACCACAGGGAGGACTGGCCCAGTTGGGACTGAGAGATCCACTGCAGACTGGATAAAATTGCTCCATGGGCCAGCTACATTTTGCCCACACCTGGGTTAGATGTTATAGAGTATGGGTTTGCAAATTTTTATTAATAATGGCCTGAAACTTGTGATCTAGCCACTACCTCAGGCTGCTGGTCCCCTGCTGCTGCTGCCCTAGGAGTCTGAGCAGAGGGCTTCTCTCACCTACCTAATACAGCCTCCATCAAAAAAATGTACTGCTGGAAAACTTGGTGAGTGACAATTTGGAGCAGTTAATTTGGCAGTGACAGTAAGCAGAAACTGCAGTGGGGAAGGGGGAAAGCTAGAAAGTAGTCTTGACAGAGTAGGGATGGTCGGGGTGGCAGCAGGGAATGGCTATTAGCAAGAAGTAGACTATAAAAGACCTCTGTAGGCAAGGTATGCAGGTTCCCTGTGTGAAGAAGGCATATAACCTGGGTCTCTTGCCCCATAGACAAGTACCCTACCCACTAGTCTATTGGACTACAAAGTTACAAGGACCCTCCTCATCATCCATTCAAATTTCAGCATGTGTACACACCACGCCCATCTCTTATTCCATCACATGTACAAACACAGTGAAGATGTGATTATGTACCAAGAATTGCCATTACATGACTACATAAGCACCACCTACATTAAAGAAGCTGAAATAGGATTCAGCCTAAGGGTGTCAAACTCACCTAGCCTCATGAGCGGATGAGTGGCATGGGGTGAGTCCATGGGCCAGATTGGGCCCATGGATCCCCTCTCCCAGCATACCTCATCTGGTGGCTACTCCAGCCAACCTGAAACCCATGCTCCATGTGGCTCAGATCCTGGAGTGGCTGGAATGGGAGTCATGTGCAGCACAGTCTGGCCGGAGCAGCAGTCACACTGTATGAACTGTCCACCCAGGCAGCTCTGGAATTGTGCCGCATTTGGTGCCTGCTCCAGCCAGTCCAGGACCCATACTACATATGGCACCTGCGAGCACCATGTACAGCATGGGTCCCGGACCAGCTGGAGTGAGCACCATGTACAGCACATGTCCCGGAGCAGGTGCTATGTGTAACACAGTCCAGCCAGGATAGCTACCGCATGCAGTGCAGCTGCCACTCCAGCCAGACTGCACTGCACACTGTGCCTGTTCCAGCCACTCCAAGACCTGCACCATACACCGCATGGGTCCCAGACCAACTGGAGCAGCTACCAGATCAGGTACGGTGGGGGATTGGGAGTGAAAGGGGGAAGGAGAAGGAGTCTGTGGGCGATCTGGCCCATAGACCAGCCCTGTGCCATACCCACTTTGGGTCTGATCATACCTGGGGACTGGACAGCGGGGCTCTGAAGCTAGATCCAGCCTGTGGGGCATATGCATGACACCCCTGATTTAGTCTATGAGACTTAATTTGCAGAGTGACTGA
>NW_005842181.1:655501-659433 GCF_000455745.1 Alligator sinensis | reverse complement strand
AGCAGGAACTGCAGCAGCTCAGAGCCTCTGCAAAAATAAGTCTTTAATACTGCTGGATTAGATTTCCATACAAAAGAGTATGTATCAGAATCTAGACAGACTTGAGCTCTGAAATTTGAGTAAGATGAATTTTACAAATGTCAATATTTTGGTCAAATTTTCAACAGTGGGAATTATTTTTTATTTTATTTTAATGAGCTATGGACAATTGTAATAAAATTGTCATAGTTTTAGATAAAGCTAGGAAAATCTGTATGAAAAATATCCCATTTTTCAATCAGGTCTAACAATTATATTTGTAGACTGTTTCAAGACCTGCCAGTTATAGCTCTATGTTGGTATACTGGATACCCTTAAATTCTTTTGTATCTTTACTGTTATGATCAGTGTTCTATACATGTAGCATGGGAAATGCCACTCATGCTAGTAATATCTTTTTTAATAGCAAAGCTGTGAAAGGAAATTCTTAAGTCAGTCACTGTAAACACAAGTTATTTTCACAGCCACCTGTCCTAGAAGATGCAACTGATCTAAGGGTCATTACCCTCTATCTCAGAAGAATGCACTGGCCCTATTACTTCTATCATAGGTGGAGCGTTCGGGGACAAAATTCAGTATACAAGATAAGAAGTGGTGGGGTGTTAGATAGGAAATGGTGCAAGTTTCAACCTTTAATCAAGGCCTCGTGCATCTACACAGATCTTGGGGACCAAGAGGTAAAAATCTCCAAAGATGCTTATCTCATTCAGGGTAATTAGCAAGAAGAATTTGTTTTCTTCTCTATACAACTATATTATATTGGTAGGAAAATTAACAGATCCATGTATGATACCAGCACCAACCAAAATGTCAAACAGATGAAAGCAACATGGAGTACAACCAAGAATAATAAAATGGTAGTTTTATTTCCTTAACACATCTTCACCCTATTTGTAAAAAACAAAAAAAACTCCCCAACAAAACAGTGTGGAGCTTATTTAAAATGTACCCAATTTGCAATTAAAGAGATGTTTTATGGCTTCGATCTGTACAACCCCACTGTTTTCAGATTACATGTTCAATGACACTTCTCTCTACTCTGTGACATCCCCTGTGCAAAAATGTTTATTTATTTAATAGATTTATATGCCACCCCTCCCAAAAAGGCATAGGATGACAAGAGTAA
Organism: Alligator sinensis; assembly: GCF_000455745.1. Taxonomy (NCBI): domain Eukaryota; kingdom Metazoa; phylum Chordata; order Crocodylia; family Alligatoridae; genus Alligator; species Alligator sinensis. The sequence continues at coordinate 658,268 of NW_005842181.1, read as the reverse complement.
AAACAAAAACATTACATAAGATACATGCTTATATAACAAACAACTCCCCAACCAATGCCCCAACTTAACCTTGCTTGCTAAACTTGCTTCCTAACATAATCAACTTTACAAGGGTTGGCACTAGTGTAGTTGAGGGTATACTCAGAAAATATGGGTGCTACACAAACTTAACTGAGGGCCCTTTTCATCCTAAAGAACCTTTAAGCTATGTGAAAAAGGAGAGATTTTGCCTGGATAGTCAGAACTTTCAGTGAGTCTAAAGGGGTAACAATTAGGAAAAGTATTATTTTACTTGCAAAGGCTGATAAAAATGTACATGAAAATAACCAGATTAATTGATTATGGAATCCCACAATGCCATGTGTACAGAGTAACATTATAAGGTAGAACTGCACTTGAATTTACTATTTGTAAAAGGCATGTTTGGTTCCTAAGATGTTAGTACAGGAGGCAAATTAAAGTGATCTGTGATATTACCTGTACTTTGCACACTCATGGAGATTATAATGTTTCATTAAATAGAAACTTAACCTGGAATTGTCAAACCAACAACTTTTTCTTAAATTAGTGATACACTTTTTCAACTTTAACTCCATGTTACAGTAGTAGTTTTGATTATTAGTATGCTAATTCAAGCATCCTCATAACAATTTTTTCAAATGTTATATTGCAAGACTAAAAGGCTAAAATATAACCAGCATTAAAAATATAAACCGGGAATACTTCTGAGCTGGGTTTTTTCTGTTAAGCTGGTGATAAAGAGAACATTTTGTGCACACTTCTTTCCAGTGTCCTCACAGGATAAGATCACTGAAAATACAAACCATATTTCCCTTCAGCTAGAGAAAGCATTTTCAAGAGAAGGCTGCGCACTCTCTCACATTCGTGTTAAAGTAAGACTCAAACAGTCATAGGAATAAGCAGCACTATTGAGAGAGACAGAAAGGAGGCATTGTTCTAAACACTTTTCTTTTCAATTACCAGAATGTCACAAGTTCAAACTTTCTTTCTAGTTTTCTTTGAGGCAATGTTGTCAGCTGTGGTAACTGAACTAAAGTCTTTTTTTTTTCTACCATACTGGTACTAGTCAGTAGTATACAATGGTATTTTTATTTTTAAGCCACTGAATAAGCAATGGAGCAATGGAAAGAGAGTAGTGATCTTCCCACACATCTCTGATAGCAATACTGAAACCAAAAAAAAGTGGCTAATGATGATGCAGACAGGATTTGCTCAAAAAAAATCTCAGTATAAAGACTGGGTCACAACCTATGTGCATGTAGATCAAAATGCTAAGCTCTTATCTTGGATACAACTGAATTCAGAACATTAATTATACAAAGCACAAAATACTGTATATTTGGCAAAGCCTATTACTTGCTGTAAAACTGCTGCACAAATATGGGGTCATTCAAATGCATGGTTCAGGATTGCACTCAGTTTTCATGCAGTGGGGCAGTGAGGGAGAGGAATGGATGTTTCCTCATTTTTGCAACCCGAGTAGCACACTACACATACTCTTTACGCCAGTCATGAGAAAAGTTTGTGAAAAATGTAACTAGTTAAAGTTAAAAGTTAGCAGCCTTTAAAATTAACTTGAGTTATGTTAAAAGTTAAATATTTCCACTTTCAACTAGTTAAAAGGTAAGTTTAAAAGAGAGTAACTAGTTAAAAGTTAAGTTGATTCATGAGAAATGTGTGAAACACAGTGAATTGCTTCTTAGCATCATTTTTCATTTTCAAATGCAATGAGTGGATTTCTTTTCCATAAGCCCACAGAAGCACACTAATTTACTCAGAATTCACCCTGCTTTACCTAAAAACAATGTTATGTTATACTTGTCATACAGTTTTTAGAATAATAATTTACCAATACCTATGTAATGTTAGCTCCTTCTCACTCTCTCCACGTGAAGTACTTTGTAAAAATCAATGCATCATATAGGTATACCAGAATAACAGAAAGGAGATATTCATAGCCAGGTGACAAATGAAAACTGTTTCCAAAGAAAACCTCTGTTGTTACAACTTTTATTGCTCAAAAGATAACAAAAGGGTATGAAATGCATCTGAATTAGAAATAATGAAAGTGTCTGAAAATCAGAATTAGACTCAAATGAGAAAATCAATGTAAATGAGAAAAAGAATGTTCAGTTGCATAGCAGAAACTGTTTAAACATGAATGGCGTGTGCCCCCAGCAGCTGAGGGGCACGGCTGCACTGGCGGCAGTAGGAGTGTGGCGGCAGCAGTGGGAGCCCAGTGGCGGAAAGCTGGGAGCTCTCGCAGACACTGCCAGTACCGTGGGGCGGGGTGGGGTTTGGTAACCACCTGTAGGCATTGCTAGCAGCCGGCAGCAATCATGGACTGCTCGCAGATCCCGGTGGTGGTGTTGGTGCCACGGTGGCGAGTGGTGACCGCCCACAGGCGCCACTGACAGGATCAGCAGCACCTTTTTGAAGGGGGTGCACACTGCGTGCACCCCCTACGTATCGCCTCTGTGTTTAAACATACATATTGAACTTCAGCAAAAGCTGCATTTCAAAATTTACATCTGACAATTTTCCTCTTCTGTCTTGCAAAACTAAGCCCCCACTACTGAACAATCGCTCTACATAGGCAGATGAGGGAATACTTGTGTTATGATGGATGAATAGTTTTTTCATAGTAGGTGGCATCTCAGATAAGTTTCTCACAGATGAGAAGTAATGCTCAACTTCTTGTGCCCTGGGCTGCTGGTTTTGATCTTCGTTAAAATTTAAAAAGTCC
>NW_005842181.1:652439-654573 GCF_000455745.1 Alligator sinensis | reverse complement strand
AGGGAGGGGTGATATGTCATAACCAGCGGTGTGCGATTTGTGGGGGGTTTTCTTCTGTACTGCAGCAGTTCTTCACGTGGTATCCGGGTGGCTCTTTCAAATGTGCGATCTATCTCTCTGGAGGAATGTCCTTGCTGGGTGAAAGCCTTTTTAAGATTGGTGAGGTGGCAATCCTTAGACCAACACGGCTACAACCTACACCCCTGTAGCATGAAATAAGGAACTCTGGGACTTGTAGTTCTTAAGAGACCATCTCTCATAGGAAGGCACACTACTCTCTCTGAAACAAGAAGTCCTAGAGTTTCAATAAAGAAATGTCATTCCATGTAAGTCCTAGAGAGTGGCTGTGTCAGGAAAAACTCTGGGAAAAGCCAGATTTCAATTTTTTTAACGTTTAACTTATACCTTAACTAGTTACATTTTTCAGCTGTCAACTTTTAACTTTAACTAGTTAAAAACAAAAAGGTTAACTTTAACTTTTTTTAAAGTTAAAAGTTAGCCATTTCTTTAACTTTTTTAACTAGTTAATTAACTAGTTAATTCCTATGACTGCTTTATGCTCATGCAAGTCAAGTGTTGTTATGAAAAACAAATTTCTCAAATATGGCAAGGACAGCCGAGCCATGGCCTTGCTTATCTACTTCCTTAACCACTGGCAGAGCACAGGAGTGCAGAACTTTACCTTCAAGTAGCATGATCTCAGCAGCTGTACTTCTCATGTTCAGGGTTTTTAATGTTGTCTTTCTCCAAACTGAGAGGTTGTGGAGATAAAGAGATCATGAACACAGAGGAAGATCTTTGGTATACAGAAGAATTCTTATGCCTGATTATTTGCTGCATAGCCATTTATAATCAGGCAATGGGGACGGATTGGGTAAACTCAGATTTGGAGGATGATTACAATGGCAGCTTTCATAATTCAGCCTACAAAACAGAAATAGTAACCCCAATTCTGCTTCCACAACAGATTTTCTGCTCCCACAGTAGGTGTGACAGAAGGGTTTGGCTGAGCTTTCTCATTACGTCCGCTAAAAATGATTATTTTCAAAGGCTGCATCTACACAAGATACTTACATATACAAGTACTAAATGACTGCGCAGTAGATGGCTTTTAGGTGATCTTGACTGCAGAGTTGCTCTTTATTACTGCACAGTAGCATCACATCACACTTTGTGCCATGTGATACTGCCTGTTTATAGATTTTGTATTAGAGTCATTGGGGAAAAATGCATTAACAATATTATCCTCAAAAGTATTGAGGTAACTAACTCCTATTTAGGTGCCCACCTCCTATTGAGTTAGGTGTTTAAATACATAAGAAAATCTGGGTTTAAGGAGGAAGATGTTTGTGCATATGATGGCTACTTCACTGCAACAGCAAAGTAAAACCAAAAAAATGCTTCCAAACTGTAACAGGGCTCTGATCCTGGGGCCTGTTATGGTCTGGAGAGCCTCACCAGACCCAGCTATGCAGAGAGACTCACCAAGAGGTGAAAGACCAGAGGTGTGCCAGAGAGAGCCAGGATACTGATGTCTGAGGTAGACATGGCAGCCTCTGTGCCTGACATAAGGGGGAACCAGACCATGGGAATCTGGAGCCATCTCCTATTGGCCAAGAGGAATCTGGTCAAAAAATAAGACTCTGCAGGCCCCAGAGAAAGTTCCCAGGAGGGGGGAACGTGTACAAGGAAGAACTTGGCAAGGTGTACAGAGACACAGAACTAATATGAGACGCTGGACCGGCAGATCAGGACAGAGGCACCTAAGATCAATATAAATTCCCAAGTTTGTAGGTGGAATCGACAAAAGATTCTCCTATATTTCTCTTTGGTTTTTTTATTTGAAGGGGCTGGGCCTTGGAGAAATAGCCCACCGCCCTCAGGACTGACTTACTATGTTGCTGGAGGCTGCAGCCCATGGCCACAATGGCCCTAATGACCGAGAGACTTACCTGAGTTCTTTATGATCCCATCTTACTGGTTGTCATCTGAGTTCCAGTTTCCTTGCTTTGTGTTGTTCTTCATTTCTCACTGGTTGTCACCTCAGCACAGGGGTTCATAGATTCATAGATGTTAGGGTCGGAAGGGACCTCAATAGATCATTGAGTCCGACCCCCTGCATAGGCAGGAAAGA
>NW_005842181.1:631175-651155 GCF_000455745.1 Alligator sinensis | reverse complement strand
TGGGATGCCATCCTCAGCTCCATGGTAGCTTTGGCCTGTCTAACTGCCTCCCTACAAGCGTGAGCAGAGGAGGTATACTCCTCTTCAGTAATCTCTCCCCGTTTCCACTTTTTATATGCCCCCCTTTTTGCCCATAGGCTGCTCTGGATTTCTCTGGTCAGTCAAGGAAGCCTCTCGGCCCCTTTCCCCCTTTTTCCCCGCGTTGGGATTGTCTCCCTCTGAGCCCGAAGGATCATTTCCTTAAGGTACAGCCACCCTTCCTGGGCTCCCATCTCTTCAAAACTCTTACTCTGCAGTGCGTCCTTGACTAATCGCCTGAGTTCATTGAAATCAGCTTTCTTAAAGTCTAGCACTTTCACCCTACTAGTTACCTTACCTACTCGACGTCTTATGATGAATTCTATTATTTGGTGATCACTGTCCTGCAGGTGACCACCGATCTGTAGGTCTTCTACCATGTCATCCACCGTTGCCAATACCAGGTCCAGTAAGGCATCCCCCCTAGTGGGACCATGTACCTCCTGCGACAGATGGAGGTCCTGCACACAGGATAGGAATCTGCGTGAACAGTGGGTTGTCGCCTCCTGTCTTACAGGTTGTCGCCTCAGCACCCTGGCAAGACTGGGCTATGAGAAAGCAGACTCACCTAGTTTGAACACTCAGCGCATCCAGGCAAACACGCAGCAGATAAGACCACCTGCCGACCAATAAACATTCAACACCAAGACAAGGCAGGAAAGAATGCTTGGTGACCTTTGCTGAGTGTTCAAACTAGGTGAGTCTGCTCATTTCTAGTTACCTCCAATTGCTACTTTCTCCATAGCTTCCTATCAGTGTTTTGAATTATTTCAGTCCGAGTAAAATAAATTAAGATCTACACATAGGGACAATAGAGCACTATTCTCTGGCAGAGAGAGTCCCAACAACAAGCTGTTTCATATTTTGTAACACCTCTTACTGTGCCGAGCTACTGTTCTCAGGTTGCTGTAGCATGATCTACATAAAAGGATACCTTTACAAATCTGGATATGGAGATGCCAAGTGTAAAGTCCCACTGAATGTCAGTCAAGATCTGGTTCATTGTACTTGGTGAAGAGAAGCACCCAATACATACTGTAAAGAACATGCTGAACATAACCCTGTGGGTTTTCATGTCTCCAAGGCAGTTTTCAGCACCCTTGTTACCATTATTAACCATAAATGCTTAAAATGATAAACCAATCAAAAAATTCAAATTAAGTAAATGTACATAAATATTCAGTGCAAATTTGTACCTCTGGGTAAAGCAAGCATAAAAATTAGCTTTAGAAATATTTAAAGGAGATTTGCTGGTGCAAAATACAATTTGATAAAGTAGCACAGATGATGTAGATACTCATTTTCCTAGTATATTTTTTTGCATATCCATTTTTCTGCTCATAAGGTCACATCCTGACCTTGATCTGTAGTAAATTCCTTTGTGATGTCAATGAGCGTTATACACATAGAGCAAAGGATCAATGGTGGAGTATGGAATATTCCAGGTGGAATATGGTTTGTTGTACAATTCAAACTGTTATCCTTTTAAAAGGTAGCTTTGAAAACTAGTATATATATTAGGGCAGCTGTAGGCTCATCTTGGAACATCAGGATGCTTTGTTTCCAACATTCAATGTCATTCACACTTTTGAGATAAAGCCAGTGATGCTGACCATCTCTAATTAGCCTGACAACTCTCATATTGATTTTTTCCCCTTTAACAGTTGGTGCTACATTCCATTTCTATCTTTAGCAGAAAATGAAATCACTAGCTGAGAAATTTAAGCATTTCGACTATCTAAAAAGTCACTCTCAGGCAGTCAAGGCTTTAACAGATGTACAATACGTGAATTGAAGCAATATGATATAACAACTCAACTATTGCATTGATGAAGCAAAGTCCTGTTACTAACAATAGCTTATTCAGATTAGACTTCATTTTCTGTGAAGCACTATAAAGCAAGAAACTCTTTGAAATTTCCATTTCTGAAAGTAAAAATCAACTTTGATTTTCATTCTTATCGTATATTAAGAAAATGTTTTTTGCTTTCTTTAAATTTCTTTAAGCTTAAAAGTTTTAGTTTTTAAATGGTTCCACAGCTCTTTAAGACAAAAATATTTAGGAGTTAGAGCTAAAGAAAAATCTTGAATTAATTCTACTCTGCCAGTTAATTTTCTATTTCCAAGAATAGAGGAGGAATTTAACCTAAGAGACCAAAAATTTAAAACAATACTGACAATTTTTATCCCAATATGCATCTGAGTTTGCAATACATAGAAAAATCATTATATCAAAACTTTTCCTTTATCATATTAAGAGTAAGAATGGAACAAAACTGCTGAAGTTGATTAAAACAGGATCAAACTCAACAAATTTAAAATGATCAAGAGGTCATTTCAATATAGAAATGATAAATAGCAAGTACAAAAATGTATTTAATTCAGTTGAGATGTAAAATAATTTTATACTATAGTCTATATTGTACTCTTAGTTATACAAGAAAGACCCATATGTTTAAGTTTACTCAGAAATATGGAAATTAGAAAGGGGACACCATAAAAATAAAACAAGCATCAGCAATTTTTATAGGTCTGCCTATGGATCAAACTAAAAAACACAAAAATATTATAGCCAATGAACTGGAAGAGAATAAACTCAATTTAGCCACTCTATTCATTTTCTTTGTGAATTTAATATTTTATGCAAAGTGAACTCTTTGTCTCAAAATTAAGGAGCAGCTTATGAAAGTTGTAACTGCATAAAAAGATAAAATACAGGTAAATGCCTTGAGGGTTAATGGACAGATGAGAACATTTTTATTTTTATGCGGATCCCATTATAAATGAATAGAGAGGAAAGTGTACAGCAGACAGGCAGAGAACAGAAGAGCAAAAACTACAGCATCCAGATTTAACACAATAGATGTCGTGCATACCAGGTGTTCAGTTGCATGATAAAAAACATTATTTTTATTTTTAAATGCTCTAAATTGTGTACATTGATAAAAATATAGATTCCTGTATGAAATCTGAAAGCTGACTGAAAGGAAATGAGTGATATCAAATGCGTGAAAAAATATAACTTGCTGTACTTAACTATAGAAAGAATTAGTGGGTAAAGCGAATCATGGGCTTGTTCCTCAGCTGATATAAATTGGCACAGAACTCTGTACTTTGGTGGAGATTGAAAAGGATCTAAAGTCTGAAGATTTGGGGCTGAATCCTATTTCACTTTATGTATCGAAACAACACTTACACATCGACATATTTGCCATTTTGGCACATACACACAGTTCTCAATCCTATTCCATATGCAGTGTGGATGAGCCTATTCTTATAGCTACTAAGTATGCACAGGTATTTGGACTGGCAGGTATATGGATCTGTATACACGTACCTGAACAAATCCTTTTTGCCAGACAAAAAAAAAACAGAAAAAAAACCCATAAAGGGGAGGGGGACCATCCCATGATTTAGCTCAACAGGCAAGGAAATTCTACCAGAAAGTGGAAGCCCCTTCTAGTCACTAGTCACTGAGAGAAGCACAGCCATCTCACTAGGCTACACACCCTCTAGATTGCTCTCTTACTCCTGGCCTCACATATCTCCTTCTTTTGGTTGCTCCCTCTTCTCTTACACGTCCTCACTGTACATGGAAGGTGGGACACACAGAAACAATCCAGGAATATTCATGTACTTATTCAAAATGAACTAGCAGCAACAGGAGAGAGTGAATTTCCCTTCTACCTAACTTGTAGCATGTTAGTTATAGTGCTAACTGGGAAGTGGGAAATGTGGGTTCAAATCTTTCCAGAGAGGGAGAGAGATTAATATGCATTCTTGCATCCAAGTTGAGTAGTCTACTAAGATAGTGGGTAAAAGGAGTTTACTACTGCTGTGGTAGAATTTGTTCTGATTTTTTTTTCTAGCTAAAACTACATAGCATATTCAGGCTGATGCGTGCATGTGCACACACACACACACACACACGAATTGCCTATCAAGAATGACAGGGGATTGGGGGGGCAGGCAGGGATGGTGCACTGCCACCCACCACCCCATGCCACTACCGCCTCCCAAGAGTGGGGGGGAGGGGGAAGCTTGCCCTTCTGTCCCCCTCTGCCAGCACCCCATGCCACCACCGCCTCCAGCACCGCTGGCCTCACCCCACCCCCAGCCCTGGTTCTCGGAGGTGGTGGAGCGCCACCATGACAGCGGGGATAGAGTGGGGGTGGGGAGGGGCTGCACTGCTGGCCTCACCCCCTGCTCTGTCCCCTCTATCCCCACCATCACCGTGGTGCTCTGCTGCCTCCAAGGAACAGAACCGGGGTGGGGGGACGAGGCCAGTGTTTTGTCCCCTCCATCCCCACCATCATGGTGGTTCTCTGCACTCTGATTGGTTGTTTCACTAACCAATCAGAGTGCTCTAACAGCATTATGGACAAACAGGCAGACAGACTAAGCCCTTTATTATATAAGAATATGTGTGTGCATGTGCATGCATGCATATGTAGAAAGAGAGAGAGAGAGAGAAAACTGTAAATAGTTTGGGGATGGCCAAACAATATTGTTGAAGAAGTTATTATCTATTGAAAAAAATAGATTATGGAAGTAAATCTAAGCAAAGTTATCTGAAGTGGTAGAGGCAGATGGCATAGCCAGGTTGAAAAAAGGGGATTAGACAAATTTGTAGATAACAGATCTATTACTATCTGTTGGACAGATTAATTGGAGATGTTTCCTGTAGCATCTCCAAACCAATGATAATGTTGAATTCCAGAGGGTAAAGAATAGGGGAGAGATCACTCTAGATATACCTAGTTCAATTCTCTCCCTCAAAACAACCCCCTCTTGCCACTGTTGGAGAAGGGCCTATTTGATGTGCTGAAAAATTATGGGCTTAGTCCCATCACAAATTACTATAAGCCTTCCTGAATAAGGGAGGCCCATGGGGCCATCTCAACTAATTCCATGGGACAAATAAAAAGAAAAAGGGGAGAGGAGAGAGGTCATAGCTTAATAACAAGGGAGGTGGAAGGGGAAACCAAGCAGAATGCACTGGACAGCACCCAATGCCCCCTGAATAAGTCAAGGGAGCCTGTGGGCACCAACCAGGGAAACTCTGTCCAGAGACATGAGTGGAGGAGTGACAGGAAGACAGCCCCACACTTGCCCAAGTTTCTTCTAGCCAGAACCTCCTTCCTCATCTTGTATATGGCCAGGCTGGCCAGAGCCAGGTGGCGGCTGACCAGGAGATCCCTGTCCAAGGCCCAACCAAGCCCTGGGAGTGCATAATAGAAAAGGCATGGGAAGAATTGTAGCCAGGACCTCAGCAGGAGATTTTGGAGGAGGTGGAAGAGGTGGACTGGCTTGGAGCTCCCAGCCTGATAAGATGGTGTGGCAGGGAGTACTATGAGACCTGTTGAGCACATGAGAAGGCAGTCATTGTCTGGGAAATCCAGGGGAAACAGTGTACTAGAGCAGAATGGAGTTGAGAAGGTAATCCAAAAAATAAGATTTTTTGATGAGATCATTAGCAGTCAGTGGCAATGGACAAAGGTCAGTGCTCCTGCTAATTCTTTTAGATCTATAAGCACTATAAAACTTGGAGATGAGGTGTTGTTTACCTGCCTGCAGCTCATAGCCTGAATAATTATTATCACTTGAGTGGTTCTTTTTTCCTTATTGAAAAAACCTAAAAGGAGTTTCAAGCAATTGCTTATCTGACCCAAGAGCTCTCTCATGTAGTATTCCTCAGGGTTCAATTTTGTCACCTCTCACCTGTATATGAGGCTAATGGGAAGAGAAAGTGAGACAATTTCACTGCATCCTATCTACTGCACAGAGTTTGTTGTCTGTTTCTAATTGAAGCCAGATGGTAGTTGGGTTTTTTTTCAGTGCTTGAATGGAACGGGTTGGCTGAAGTTCTGTTCAGGAAAGATTGAAGTGATGTTAGTGATCTCCATCTGGTGAGGCCACTGTAAGACCATTCTCTCAGATGACTACCAAAAGGCACTGACAGCCTGTGGGGCGGTGTAACAGGAAGCATATTGCAACAGTTCTCTGAAGACGGTATTGCTTCTTCTGTTGTTTCTAGGTGCTGTTTAAGGTACTATCATTTATTAATGAAGCCACATACAGCTTGTTCCTTAAGTGCTGCTCTGACAGCAGAGGTCAGCTGGGGAACTGTAGTGAAGCATCTAGAGGCATTTTTTTAGTAGATTCTTGAATTACTTTTCCAATTGATCTGAAAGACAACAGCTTTGTTGGTTGTCCCTCTTTTGCTCTGTACTGAGGCTTTTATTGGGGGGTTGTAGATAATTTTGTGAGCAAATACTACATAGTTAACAATCATTTTCATGATATAGGCACTGTTTTACTTGAACATATTTTCACAAATTAAAGCAAGCAAGTATTAGGTTATACTTTAAAGAATATTCACGTATGAAGAAGCTTCAACTCCTGTTCCAGATCTGATATCCCTATACAAGTCCTGAAAAGCATATCTTCAAATTATTATTGTTTTCTATTTTCCTCCATTTGTGAGAGTCTGAAGGAGATAACTGAATTTCTTTTGAAAGAAATCACAAATTCTGAAGAATCAATAAATACAATTTTATTCCCAGTGGGATTTTTTTAAAGCATGCTAGACAAGAATGAAAATACATTTCCTGAAAACTTAGTTAGGAATAAGACAGCTCAGAGACTACAATTTAATTACAACCATATAAGAAGACATCTTGGGAAGTTGCTGGATTGGCAGCTTTTAAAAGAATACAAAATGATTTTACAGCAAAAAAGAAAAACTTAGGGGTTTTTTTTTAGAGTAGGTTTCTCCTCTATTATCTCACTATGGAAATCAGGTTGATAATATTTTAGGATAGACAATTAACAAAACTACAAGGGTACATTTAGACATTTGGGGAGGTTAGATCAAGTTAAATATGGCCACCTGATCTAAGGTAAGTTGGGATGGGGAGATAGCAGGGGGGCTTGAGGGATCAGGGGGATAAGTGGGATCCATGGGAAGATCAGGGGGCTAGCAGGGTCCTTGGGGTGGGTTGGGGAGATCAGGGGGCAAATGGGGTCCACAAGAGGGATTAGGGGGGTTGGGTGGCCACCATGGTCTGTGGGAAGTTTAGTGGGATTGGGGGGAGAAGCAGGGTCTCCAGGGAGCTTGGGGGGGATCAGGGAAGCAAGCAAGGTCCACAGGAGGTTGGTAGGGTCCAGGACAGTTTGGTGGTATCAGGGGTGCTACTGGGGTTGACAGGGTCACCTTGTGGGGATGGAGGGCTCTCTCTCTCCCCCCATGGGACCAGGGGATATTTTTAACCCCCCCTCTCCCCACTCCCAGACAATCCCCACCCTCAGCAAGCCTCCTCCCCCAACCTCAATTTACTTCCTCAGCTCCCAACACCAGCGCATGCTGGTAAAACCAGCACCAAGAGTGGCTTGCAGGATAGGGTTCTGGTGGGTGTGGGGGGCAGGGAGGTGTAGGAAAAGTGCAGCCCCAAATCGTGGCCAGCAGCTGGGCTTTTCCAGCCCAGGGATTGTTCTTGAAACTGTACAGAAATTCAGCTAGATCGGTCTCGCCAGGCCCTATCTCAGTTGGAGTACCTCTGAGGTACAGTTAACATAGATCAGGTTAGCCATTTTTAAACCAATCTAATTGTCCTGAACTTCTGTATAGTTTGCGTATAGATCTATTTAACTAGGATTCTAAGCATATGGTCCACACCTGGGCGAACTAAGTTAGATCAGGTAGCCATTCTTAATGTGATCTAACCTCCCCATTAAACTCCCTGAACGTCTGTAGCTATCCCAAAGGTACAGATCTGAGCATGATCAATGCATCAGATTGAGCATGATCAATCTACCCTAGCCCTCCTCTTTCTTCTTCTATTAAGAGTCAGTATTTATAACAGAAGCTACAATAAGGTTCTTTTAATAAACTGAGGTTGATTAACAAGAGAAATCATCACTCTAAGATTTTAATAATTTGAGTAAAAGCTCTTATTTTTTGTTTAATATTCAAAAGTTTCAAGAGATGGTTTTCTAAAGCTGGGGTGTCTGTTCCCTAGTTTCAAAATATATTGTATTTACTTGCATACCTCATGTACCTTTCCCCCCACAAAAAAAATATATCAGCCCCAAAAATCAGGGTACATATCTTAAATGGGGAAGCTGATTTTCTGCCTGGGATAAAAACACCCTGCTTTGTCCCCTGCTCCACAGTTCAGCAGTAGTGGCATTACTCTTCAGGCATCTGATGGAATCAATTGACTTAAGGGCTCATCGTTCTTTATTCGACGGATGTTAAAAATCATTTATCCTATTGAATGGTCCTGATGTTCTACTATAGCTTACTTTTGCAGCCATAATTTTGGGGGAAAAAATCTATTTTTCTTCATTCTGCAATCCTGAAAACAAGGTGTATATCTTATTTGGGGCATGTGGTATTTGAGAAGATATGGTATAAAGATTCACACTACTATGCAATGTCTTATCTCACTTTGACAGATTAAAAAATATTCACTAGCAAATATATAAACTAAACTCAAACCTCTTCAACCCAAACCTCCATGTATGTATGTATGTATGTATAAGACCCCACCTACCACAATGACCATCTGAGTATCACAGAGCAGGCCAGCATCTCATAGCACCTACACTAGTATGGTATAGATGCTGACTGAGCTAAGAGGCACCAGTATAAATTCCACTGATTCTCTCAGCTGCTTCCCTCAACCCACCAACATAATTTCAGTCTCAGGTGGGTTAAGACATAATCAAATAGCTTTCCTCCCAAATTCACTAATTAATTTGTTCCAGTACTCTGAGACAACAGATGGGACAGTCACAGAGCTGGATCTCATCAGCCTACTTATTATTTTACCCATGTCTCCTTCCTAAATCCTACCATGATCACCACTGTAGCTTCAGCTACCCAGTTAACAGCAGGAGTGGCAATAGAGAGCCTTTGGGTACCCTACAAGTGAGAACCCTTACAGCAGATGAACAATTACCCACAATCATCTGTATTAGCTCAGAAAGCTAAGGGCAGAGCCAGTCAATAATAATTCTATCCACCCTACTACAGTCCATCTGTAAATCAGCCAAATCTACTTATCACTGGTATTAAAAACTGCTGAAATATCAGAAAAAGATCAGGATTGAGAGTCTGGACACATTCTTGGATATAGCCAAGCTGCATACAGCATAGGATTGATTTAAGAGGGATAGAAGTGACTTTGCAGACTCCTGTTTCTATGATAATTAAGGGTTTGTCTGGCTTCTGTGACAACTTGGGGCAGCTTAGGACTTGGAGCAGCTTAGCTTTTTTTCCCCTGAGTAGACTGTCCTTACACAAGCAGAATCCCTAGGTAGCCAGCCAAGGTGGTTTCCTGGAAGCTGCAAGGTGCACTGGAGTACTATAAAGCAACTGGAATGCACAGCAGAACCAGGGACCATCTCTTTTGCTTCCCCTGACAGAATTTTGACACAATCCAATATGTTAACCAGTTCTACCTAGTGCATTACTCATTTTAATTACAATGCTGCAGTGTTCTGCATTAGAAGCCCATAGGCTGTACTACCACTTTCATAAACATCATATGTTTATGAAATCATATTTGGCAAGAAGTGATATACTCTGTGCCAGTATCACCATAAAAAATAAGGTTAGCTAGGCTCATCTTTTGTCTGGTTGTACCTTTTAGGATAGCAATCTACCCGGGTGTTGATTTCCTTCCTCTTTTTATTATTTGTTATCCCTGTAAATACAAAAGGGATGGTGCGCTCAACATTTTACAAACAAATGAGAGAGTTCTTGCCATAAGGAGATTATAATTAACTACAGATCCACCAAACATCATCTCACTTCTGGACTTCTGTCTCTGTTCATTCCTAATGGAATGATTTTCTGGGGCTTATTCCATTAGTATGTTTACTTCTTCTGTTTTTACTTTTACTGAATGTAGCATGAAGATACAGAACAACCTGAACTAAAACACTTTTACTAGGATTTGGAGGCAATCTTCATTTGTAAGCATAGTACTTTATACCTGTGTAATGGTGGACAAAAAAATAGGGCTAGGGACAGAAATTACACATAAACGGGTATAAGTGATCAGAAACACAACAGAAATTCAGTGCAAATAAACTGCTTTCAAAATGGCCGAAATGGGTTTAAGATAAACCTGGACGGATGTACTATCAGATGTAACTGATTTAGGTTAAATCAATTTATTGAACTTCTGTCTCAGATCCCCTCCAGAATCAAGTTTATTCACAGTCCCTCAGCATCCCAGGATGCTTTGCCCCTCCTCTGCAAAACCCCTCTTGCAGGGTGGGTGGGCTAGTCTTGGCCTAAGCTGTCTGCTCCAGCTGAGCAGGGAGGCATGCTCTCGCCAAATCTGGCCTCTGGCCTGGGTCACTGCAGGCATTTGGCTGCATTTCTAGAATCAAAAGTGAATGTCTGTTCACTTGCTTATTGGTTCAATCCATGTAGCTTAGACTAAGCTGTGAAGATTGAATCAAGTCAGACTCAGGCTTTTTGACTGTGGGCACATCTACACAAGATGCATTAATGCGCATTAGTTTAATTGAATGCACATTACGGGTGCACATCCACATGTGCATGCCCTTAATGCGAATTAAAATGGTGAAATTAGACTAATTACACCTAAATTTGATACCTGCAAATATGATTAGTTAAAGTGCATTAACGTATGTGTAGACACGACCCAGCACTAACTTTAGTGCTGGGTCTGCCTAGCAACTAGGGGGCTACCCTGAGCCCAGCATCAGGGCTCCTGACTGGGCACCTCTCCTACCCCGGGGCTGGGTTGCTCTGTGGTAGCCCCTATCTGCAGGCTGTAAAAGCCTGCAGCCATTCTGTGCCCTGGGACACACAGCACAGGACCTTTGAAGACTGAAGGCCCTGTATGCCCCTTGAACAGGACTCAGGCTGCCTTTGCCAGTGTTGCCCCTATCCAGAGGTGCTGCTTGGCCACAGGTGAGTGCTGTAGCCTGCTGCACCCCCTGCCAAGCCCTGAGATCTCCCCAGGGCTGCTGCCTGGCTGTCTCTGGCTGGAAGGCCAGCATTTGCTCCCTGCTGCTGCTCACCCCCAGCAGTATCTCCTGTGCTTGCAGGTGCTGTGGCACATTTGCCTCTGCCACACAGTTCCCAGTCCCTGGCTATGCCCTGCTGGTCAGCACTGCTGGCCACTATGCAGGGCTGGCTACACAGGGACAGATGAGAGGAGGCCCAGAAAGCCGGCATGGGACACCATCTTCTTCCTGTCCTCCCCGTAGAGGACAGGCCCCTCCTGTGTGCACATGCCTGAGCCCTCCACCCAGAGCCCCAACTGGAGCCAGGAAAAGTGCATGAACTCATGGGCCTCTGCGGGGAATGCAGAGGGCCAAAGGCAGCTTGCACGGGGCAGGTGCTCCAGTACCTATATTTAGGAGGCCCTGTCAGGCAGGATGTATGATTGAAGGCACTCCTGGATGGCACAGTAGTGCCACCTCAACATCAAGACCTTGTGGGCATAGTGAGTGGCTGTGACTGACCACAACTGCTGGTCTGGTTGTGGTTGCAAGACCATGCCCTTTATAAGGGAACAAACCCTGATTTTGGCACTCCGGGACCCAGGCCACAACACTGCAGGTTACAACAGCAGGGGTGACCTGGCCAAGCTGCCCCCCAACCCTGAACCCTCTGGTGGTGACACCTCCCTGGAGAAGGGGCCCTTGGGTGTTCAGCATCCTGCCCTGCCCACCTCCCTGGCTGCTGCATCCACTAGCAGCTCAGGGAGCCCTGGCCACTGGCTGCCTCAACAGCTCTGCATCCCCAGGCTCTGCCACAAGGAGCAGCTGGACAGGATACCACCAGCTGCCACCAGCACCAGCCCCACCCCCAGGGTGAGGAGGGGCTCTGGCTGATGTAGCAAGTTGCTTTTGCTGGTGGGGAGGTCTGCATGAAGCCACCAGCCCCGCCAGCCCTGGAGATGTGTTAAATTCTGCACTGGGGGAGGGCTCTCCCAGTCCCCACCCCTACCCCAGACCCTGGTCCCAGCCCCCTGGCCCTGCTCCTGCTCCCCATTCCTGCCTAGCCTGCCCACACTCCTTTGGCCCTGCATTCTCCTCCACAGCATTCAGACAGGAGGGACACAGTTCAGAACATTATTGAGCAGCCTGTGTCCCCACAGATGGGTGGGCACAGGGCCACTCACACATGGAAGAAGGCATCTATGATGGTGGTGATGTCCTCCTTGGCAGCAGGGGGCAGGGACATGTAGTGCTGTCACAGGTAGCTCTCCAGGTGGCAGCGGAGGTTGCAGGGCAGCCCAGGCTTGCCCCGCGTGCCATTGTAACTCAGAGTCCTGAACCAAGAGTGCAGGTGTGCCTGGGGCACCAGAAGGATCAGCAGCATCAGGGCATAATAGCTTGGGCACCCCTCAGCTTGCACAAAGAGCTCAACATGCACCACCTAGGACACACACAGGAGGGCCATGGTCAGGGTGCAGCAGTGGCAGGGGCAGCCCCAGGGTGCCTCCTCATAGAGACCTCTAGCAGGGAGGTTGGGGGGCACAGCAAGCCCCTCAATCCAGTTGTCCAGGAGCCCTGTGCACCCCAAGCCTGGGTACTCTGGGCTGGGTGGCAGTGCAGCAAAGTGGTTGGCCTACAGGGAGAGATGGGGGCAATGGGGTCTGGAGCTGCCAACAGCCAGGTGCTGCCAACAGTCTGGCCTATCCCACCCTGGGAAGGGGGTGAGGGAGGCAGTGAGCCTACAGCCAGCATCCAGCAGACCACCAGGGAGCAAGCAGGGATGGGGAGCTCAGCCAACATCAACCTGGGCCCAGGCCTGCCGGGCCCAACTTACCATGGTCCCTGAGCACAGCCAACCCCTGATCTGAGATTGAGGAGTGCACAGACCCTGGTGCAAAGCATTTTATCTCTGAAATGTTGCAAACTCTCACAAAAGCCATCTGTCTCTTGCCTCTGCAGGGCCAACATCTGGATGAGGGGGAGAGCCCCCCAGCCCTAGCAGGGATGACACTTCAGGGACACCACCAACCACTGCTGGAGCCCTCTGCATGTACCAGCTGCACCAACAGCGGACCCAAGATTGGATACTCCTGCTCCAGCAGCTGGTGGTAGTTGCAGAGGAGAGGGAGGCACAGGAGCGGGCATGAGAGCAGGCCTGGTGGGCAGAGGATATTGCCTGGGCAGATGCACAGGACTGGGCACAGAGGGAGCACTGGGCCCACATGGAGGCCCTGGAGTGGGAGTGCTTGGAGCAGGTCCAGCAGCAGGGAGATGCCAACTGCCAGGCCCTGAACACCCTCCTGGACCCAACGGCCACATCCATGTCTCCCACTGCCTGGATCCTGCCTGGGGCCCCACAGGGCCCCTGGGTCCCACCCACTGCCCCATAACTGGCTGCTGCCTGGCCCTGGGAGGAGGCCATCCAGTACCTCCTGGCCACTGCAGCCCCTGGCCTGACCTCCACCCTGGATCCCTTGCCACCTGCCTAGGACCAGCCCTGCTGCTCACCTCAAGGCCATGCAGGCAAGGAGGCAGAGGGGCCAGCCATGGGACCACAGGGCCCTGCACTTGAGCAGCCAGAGGGGAGCCACCTGCTGCTGGACACAAACCCGCTACCTGCTGCAGTCACTGCAGCCCCCAGACCTGTGGGGGAGTGGCCTGTGATCAGGGTGCTGGGCACCTGCCCCTGGAGTCTGCAACCTAGGCCTCCCCCCTACCCTACAGCCCCCCACTCTGGGACCTAAAGACTGAGACTCCTGTATATAGTTCCACATCCTGTGTGCTTTCTGCTTTTACCAGCTAGAGGGGAGAGGATTCACCCCTTCCTTTACACTAATTCTTCTTCCATACTTTGAGAAGACCCACGCTACAGTTAACATAAATGTGAATTTCTCCTTCATGTCCCCTCTCCTGAAGAAGCAAGGAACTTGAGACTCCTGACTAATCTATGCATTTATAGCAGTTCTCCACTTGCAATAAGTGCTTCTTCTTCTATGTTCATTTATTGTGACTTTAAAACTAGACATACTTCAGTATTTTCTGTCTACCTGTGACAGTAAAATAAAACTTTATTTTAAAAAAGTTCAGACCATCTTCACCCTAACCATACTTGTAAAAATCTGTTCTTCACTTAGCTTATGTTTACTCCAGATTCTGACACCAGCTTGTTTTATACTTCATATCTGACTGCACAGGAGTTGGGATGTTTTTGGTGGTACAAATGCTTGTACAGGATCAGGTGCTTGATTATTTAAATGGTACGTGCATGGGTCAGTGAACATGCAGATGTTCACACCTACAACATGCAGGTATAAATACATGCTCCTTCAATCTAGGTATGCACAAGTAGCGACCAACAGTTGAAAGAATCAGTCCCATTCCTCCCAGCAGTTCTTGCATTTACATATTCTGACAGGCTTCTGGCACAAGGCAGCCAAAAGTGATGAGCTGTCTCAACAGATTAAAATGTAAATTCTACTGAACAAAACAACATAGAAAAATTATGTTTCTGTATAATCTGTGTGATTAAATGTTACTTGTTTCAAAGCTAATGTTTCTGTCACTTTCAATTACAGCTTTTGGAAGCTTTATTCCACATCATTTAATCTCTGTAAATAACTCTCCTGTTCAGCTTTCTTATAGGGACTGACATACTTAGCATGAATTGTGCATTTCTATTAACTTCTACAATACCATTCTCTGACTCTAATTTAGAATTATGTTAATCAAATCTGTAAGATACTATCCCATAATACTGCATACTTGAAAAAAATGAAAGGAATTTGATCACATTCAGTCTCACTCAACTGCCATTACATTGCCCAAGTTAGATAAACTAGGCAACAGACACTGCTTTTGTATAGCAAGCAAAGGAAAATACATTTTTTTTTTTAAATGACTAAAACTTCTGTTGGGTGAAATGCTTCTAAAAACTACTGAATACCTTGGATTTACATCTCTAAAGCTGATCAGTTTGACACATTTGCAATAAATTATGCTGTATTGGAACTTACTGGCAAATGCTTCAGGCAAATGCTGGATCAGAATTAAGCAAACCTAAATCTTGTGACGAGTCTGAAGACATGTTATTATGTGCAATTCCTATTTTATTTTTAAAAAAACCCTTGTATTCAAAGGCTGCCTCAAGAAATGCCTCCACCCTGAATTTGTCGAAATAATTTTCCTTTGTTAGTTTAAGGAAATGATGATTTATGTGGAAAAGAGGAAACTGCGTTATTAAATTAAGGATGAACCGGAAGAGTTGGGGGAAGGTAGGTGCTCACTAAACACTGTTTGGCAGAAGATGCTATACTCTAGGTTGAACTATGCCACCTTGTGGTCAACTGCCTTTTTGCAGATAAGAATCTAAGAAAAGCTAAAGTAGGAAGAACAAAGAAGATACAAAAAGAAGAGTGAAACTACTAACACTAAATATGATTCTTTAAGCATTTATAACAATTTACAAACATTTGTTCAATTAAAATTATTTTTTAAACAAAGGAGGTTTCAGAACTAATACTCCCTTCAAAAGGAGATAAATAGTGTAATTGTTAATGCTCAGGCCAAAACTATTTATGCACAAGCATAACTTATACCAATGGCTAAACAGCTTGCAGGCTTGAGAGAAAAGCGACATAAAGGCTTCCAAGGCAGAGAGACCTTTTCCTGTGTTTGCACCCTGTACAATGGAGCTTCAATCCTGAATGGGACCTTTGAGCACTACTACAATATAAATATTTGCTTCTGTCAGTAGTAATACAAAAGACAGGACTATCTAGATGTTTGCAAACCAAAACTGAGTAATACCAAGACTTTTACTGCAGCCCTTGTCCAACCTTTTATTATTTTTTTCTATTTATTTGGAACATGCAAAGTTCACATTGGAGATGCTGCCCTTTATTTGTGCTGTAAGGACTACTATTTATGATATAGACAAACTAGGGGGCTGTTCAGTGAGGGTGGCATGCCTCACTGATACAAACAACAGTAAAGCACAAATAAAAACAATGATGACATCTTATGACATACAA
This sequence comes from Alligator sinensis, assembly GCF_000455745.1. Taxonomy (NCBI): domain Eukaryota; kingdom Metazoa; phylum Chordata; order Crocodylia; family Alligatoridae; genus Alligator; species Alligator sinensis. Next base: position 635,055 of record NW_005842181.1, on the reverse strand, counting down.
AATAATTATCCTTTGAGTTTCAGCTGTTCTCATCCATGTCATCCCACGTGCTATTTGCTTATGAACTCTGTCAGATGGGCAATACATATGGTTCTTTAATTCATTATCTGAAATAAGTGCATAAAGGAGCCACAAGAAATTCCTTCTTGCTAGAGAGCAGGATGTAGGAGAAGATACAGTAGGTGAGGCGTTTAAGTTTTGTTATAGTAATGTCAGGATATTTTTGGCTTCAGATAGTTGCATTAAGATGGGTTTTTGTGCCTCTTTTCCATAAGACAAGTAAAATATGACTTGAAGTAGCATTTAAAATAACAAAAATTACGGGCCCAGGACTCTCAGTACTATTTTCAAAGTGAATTGGGTAGTTAAGAACTTAAGTGCTTTTGAAAATATTAAAAATAATTATGTCACATGGAATTTTTTATGCAACATCTCTGAATTTCCAGGTCCTACACAATGTTAACCAAACATGGAGCCAAGTTAAATATATGCAAAAGATGTTGCTTTTTTTTGTTTTTGCACTGACCATCTGCATGCACCTAATTAAACAACCAGAGAACTCTATCTGAACTGTAGGAAGCTAATGAGATAGACTGAAAAATAAATGATCAAATAAAATAAGGCATGTGTTTTAATATACATTATGCAAAAGGACCAAAGACTTGAGTACCTGGAAGGAATGATTTCACATGATAACTTAATCAAATATATTGAAGAGAGACTATAAAGTCCATAAAGGAGTTTAGGTATTGATTTCATGTGGCAGATGCTCAGATACTACACTTAATGGCAACAGTAAAACCCCTCAAATAAGCAGATAAGGAGAATGCCCTTTGTTTATGGTCTAAAATTGATGCAATCATATACCACTTTCTAACCTGTTGCAATGAGGTACCCTTGCAGAGATCAAATATCTCTTTTCTCTATATTTGAGGAGCACATTTTAAACTAAATTTAACCTCTCTGGTGCACAGACAAAAGCCAGAGACTAGATAGTGTTATAACATGAGTTAAATCTATTGCCTCCTTAGCCATACTAAAGACTTTTTCAATAAACAAAATGTTTATCTAAAATAGTTATACATGCTCATGTGATAAGCTAGGGCTTTGTTGTGCACTGTGGGGGGAGGTTCTACAACATTTCTTTATAGTTTTATTTATTTGTATCATATCCACTTGATGGTACCAAAGTGATGAGATAATTGCAAGGGGGTTGGGGCAGGGAAGGAAATCAATTCAGTAGCACAGATCAGGGATAGAAAACTATTAACAGTAACAAAACGGCAGGCAGAAAAGAGCTCTCTGAGGTGATACGGCAGAAAGTTAAAGATCTCCTCTAGCAACTGACAAAACAATTACTGTAATTTGTTTCCATGTGATGAAGGGAAAAGAAAACCCCTAAAGGGGGCTGACCTGTCTTCTTTCCCAAGGCTGGTAATACAGCATTTATTATAATTGTTATACTTATTGCTACCACTGCTATTTTTAATAGCTAAAACTGTTATTCCTAGGAAGGTTTAAAATGCCTGCTGATCTGATTGGCAGAAAAATGAAAATTCAAGAGGGAAAATACACCATTGAAAAAAAAGCATTGCAGGAGTTGGGATTTTCATGTCTGCATTTCAGTGCATTCGAAAAAATAGCTCTATTTTGTTCGCGTTACCCTGTAGCTTCAGTGACTATAGCAAAAAGGCTCTAATAATAAAAATGTATCCCATTGCTTCCTAATTTCTACTGATTTTACATAGATGAAATACGTGCATATTTGAAGCTTTACCATATGTATTGGCAATTAACTGAATCTCTGTCACTACATCTTCATTGTGTAATACAAATGTCAGGTTACAAAGAGGTATCTGGGAGGAGACAGGACTTCCTACATGTGTTCTATGGGCCAACTTGGCGCCATATGAGGAAAGCATATGGTGTTACTCAGGTCTTCCTCCAATTGTATCTATTGTATAACAGTTCTGTCTGGCTGAGGAATTTTGTTTCTGTGATGTCATCATACCAGTCCAAAACAACACTGTGGCCAGTTTTTCTTTAGGTAGCAGGACAGAGATCTGTCCATCTCAGATCATATTTGTAGTCCTACTGACAGCTTTGAGTAGGAAGTGATGAGGTAACAGACTGCACCCGTGGAAACACTGAAAGGGATTTTTCTTTAGAGAGAGTGCCACCTCACGACATACGAGGGCATCTTTCTGTTTTTTCCGTGTGCATCCTTCCTTTCACCTTTTGGGAGGATTGGGCCTTCTGAAATATATGGTGGGAATGTTCCCCGTGTCTTCCAGAGCATAGACAATAGTCGCACAGGATTATCAATAGCCGATAGCTCCCAGATAGGAGTGCAAAGTGTGCTTAAGACTGTCTTCCACACCTCTGGTCAGATCAGGAATAATGTGGTTCTCCATTACTGACATTTAACAGTTCTCTCTTGATTTATTTTGAATAAATCACCAGTTTTCCCCTAATTTAGCTCCTTCCAAGAGCCCACATTACAGAACCCACTGTGAGTATGGCACATACCCATAGGCAGCCTTGTTCTGCAGACAAGACAGGGACTCAGTAGACATATGCATCATCTTGTTTCCCTTCTAGAGATGTTGCAATCAGTTCAGAGTTGAAACCCAACAGAAAGGACAAAGAGAGACAGAAGAAACTTGCACTTCTGAAACTATTGCTGCATTTCTCCGCAGACGAGAACAGTCATCTCCAGAGCGCAAAGTCTTTAAGGCCCTTTAGAGACATTACATTTTTCTAGGTTTAATCTAGACTACAGTTTATACATGTAGACATTTGTAGTCCAAATTAAAATTGGCTCCAGTCCAAATTAATTCTGACTGAAAGAGGATTAAAGTTAATGCAGACTAAGGCAGTCCAAACTAGACAATTTAAACTGTATTAATTAACATATATATATGGCAGGTATATAGGGCTTGTTGTTGCTCATGCCCACCACCAGGTGTAGCAAGTGAACGCAGTTTTGTGGCCCTGGCTGTGCATGATGGGGAGGGGGAGATTTGCAAGAAGTATTATTAATATCAACATAAGAGGATGATGTTTTTATATACAAAATTGCTTATGGTGGGTTTTTTTCCATGGGTGAGTGAGCCAGCTCATGAGTATTGGCCATTCTGGTGAAGGAGGATGGGTGGGGAAGGAGTTTGCCCAGAGCAGGACTAGGCCCCCAGCCCGGTCCAGTAATTTTGCCCACTGACAAGCAGTGGTGGTATTTTAAGATATTAGATTCATAGATTGTACAGTCAGAAGGGACCACAATGGATCATCGTGTCCGAACCCCTGCTCCTGGCAGGAAAGAGGACCGAGGTCAGATTACCCCAGCCAGGTGACTATCTAGCCTCCTCTTGAAGACCTCCAAGCTAGGCGATAGCACCATCTCTCTTGGAAGCCCATTCCAGATCCTGGCCACCCTTACTGTGAAAAATTTCTTCCTAATATCTAACCTAAATCCACTCTCAACTAGTTTGCACCCGTTATTCCTAGTCACTGCCTGGGGCGCCTTAGCAAACAGCGCTTCCCCTCTTCCCTGTTGACCTCCCCTAATAAATGTATATGTGGCCACATGATCTCCCCTCAGCCATCTCTTGTGAAGGCTGAAGAGATTCAGCTCTCTCAACCTCCCCCCGTAGGGTCTATCACGAAGGCCACTAATCATGCGAGTGGCCCTCCTCTGGACCCTCGCCAGATTCCCCGCGTCCCTCTTGAAGTGTGGCGCCCAAAACTGGACACAGTACTCCAATTGCAGCCTGACCAGTGCCACATAGAGGGGGAGCATCACCTCCTTTGTTCTATTAGTCATGCACCTGCTAATGCATAACAAGGTGCGATTGGCCTTGTTGATGGCCTCGTTACACTG
>NW_005842181.1:625669-630300 GCF_000455745.1 Alligator sinensis | reverse complement strand
GCGTCAACCACCAACTGTCCTGATTTGTCCTGCAGGGGCCCTAAGTTGCTCTGACCTTTCCTTTTGCCCACTATATACCTGAAGAAGGACTTTTTATTGTCCTTGATTGTTGAAGCCAGCCTGAGCTCAAGCCCCGCCTTGGCCTGTCTGATTCCCTGCAATAGCACGCCAGGGAGATATATTCCTCCTTAGTGGTTGCTCCCTGCTTCCATTGCCTATACATCTCTTTCTTTGCCCCCAGACTCTCCTGGAGTTCCCTGTTCAGCCAAGGGGGCTTTTTTGCCCCCTGACTTCCCTTCCTACATAATGGGATAGATTTCTTTTGAGCCCCAAGGATCACTCCCTTGAGATACCTCCAGCCCTCCTGGACCCCCATATGCTCTATGTTCTTGAGTTGCATCCCCTCACTAACTAGCCTTCTAAGCTTGCTAAAGTCGGCTCTTCTAAAGTCCAACACCTTAGCCCCACTACTTACTTTACCCATCCTCCGCTGGATAGTGAACTCGACCAAGTGATGGTCACTATCTCCCAGGCTGCCATGAACTCACATGTTCCCCGCGAGATCATCCCCTGTTGCTAAGACCAGGTCAAGCAAGGCGCTACCCCTGGTGGGACTAGACACCACCTGTGTTAGGTGGAGGTCCTGCACAGTGTAAGAACCTCCATGAGCGGCTTGGTTTGGGTGTGTGGCCCGCTGTCTGCTCCTCCCAGCAGATATCTGGGTAGTTCAGATCTCCCATGACCACTGCCTCCCTTGCCTGTGTGGCATCCGCTAGCTGCCCGGAGAATACATCGTCTAGCTCTTGATTCTGATGAGGCAGCCTGTAGTAGACCCCCACAACCAAGTCCTTCTCCCCTGGTCCCCCCTGGATCCTGACCCACAATGCCTCGGTGTTCCCCTCCTCCACCCCTGCCTTAATGGTGGAAGATGTATACTGCTCCTTAACATAAAGTGCTACCCCCCCTCCACCTTTTTCCCACCCACTCTGTCACGCCTATACAACCTATACCCCTCAATGCCTACCGCCCAGTCATGTGTAGAATCCCACCATGTCTTAGACTGCTGAACTACCCTCCCCACCCTAAGTCCAGGACACAGGGTCTTTGCCTCACCCCAAGCCAGCCCCTGTTTCCCCTCCCAGGGAGCCAGATAATAATGATCCCCCAGAGCCAGACTGAACCCAGAGTTTGTGTGTCTGTGTGCCTGCATGTGTACACGTGTTTGTGTGTGCACAAGTGATGCACGAGGGGAGGCACTGGGGGGTGGGGGAGTGGAAACTGAGACTTTAGGCAGGCTAGGGCCAGGAGGACCACCTGGCAGGTCTTGTACATAATGGAGAGTGCCAAGGTAACAAGTTGGTACAGCAGGGTCCTCTTGGCATAAATGTAGTCCCTCAGCTGTCATTGTGCATCAGCCAGGGGGACCAGCAGGACCCGCTGCTGCTGCTCAGTCTCCCTAATTGTCCTCCATCTTGAGGCCATGGTGTGCTACCTGTGTGAAGGTCAGGATATACAGCAATGAGTCTGGAAGGACAGTGGATGCTTGAGAGCCCAGACTGATGCTAAATACTGTGGCTCAGGGAGGGGGCGACTTCTAGATTTTTTCATCAAGGGGGCTGTGACAATAGAAAAAACAGTCCTTTTAGGGAAAAGTCTTTAGGAACTCAGCAGATAAGCATTGCAATTATCAATCCCTGCAAGAGAAACTAGGTTGGGTTTTTGCAACATAACAGACTATCAGACACAAAGTAACACTTTTTACAAAGTCAAATATGCCAACAATACCTCACTGTGATTAACAGGAATCCTGGTTTTCTATGATACCACCCTCTCCCCCCACAATTTTCAGATTAAAAAAAGAAGTAACATAACATCAACATCATGAAAAAAACATGGATTCTGGTTACTTTTGGTAATTAAAAAACTGTGGATTTTTATAATCTGAGAAAACCAGGATCCCTGGTGATACTGGTATCCTGACTAATCTCCCAGCCCTGTTCAAGCACAGCTTGCCTACGCTGACATCCTGCGAGCACCCACCCCATCCAGCCTTCACTGCCTGGTTGAGTTGGGAGGGAGTGGTGTGATGGCTAATCTCCCAACAGCCCAGCAGTATGAGAGCGGCATGCAATCCATAGTGCCTGATGATGTACCCCAGTAGCACACATGGTTAGTTAGGAGGCCTTTGATGTATGCCATGGTGCTTCCCAGTAAGCAGAAGAGTGGCTAGCTGCTTGGGGGTGCATGATGATCCCCTCACCTTGGGGTTTTATCTGGGAGGGGGTACCTGGCCATTCTTCCCCCATAGCATGATGGCTGATACCCACCCAGGGACACTTCTGGCCAGGGGGTCTGTAATGGAGATAGGCTGCTGGGAAAAAATGGTTTGTGGACTGATGGGCATGAGGCAACCCCAAAACAGATTAACAAACTTTCTGGCTTCTCATCACAGGACCCTTGTGCAGTGGGCCCATGTACCTGTTGCGTATTTTGGTCCATACAGAGCCCCTATTGTGTTCTGATGCAGAGCATGGGGAATGGGTCCCAGCAACTCTGCCTTCCCCCTCCCCTCCCCCTCCACCATGGGCTACTGGTTTGTGAAGAAAGGGGCAAAACACCTTGGCCCCCCACCCCACAACACATTGGCTGAGATGGTCATCAACACTCAGGTCAATTGTACCCATTAGGGCTTGTGGAACAGCACTTTAGATAACTGTCAGTACATTTGCAACAATGTAGCAGTACTTTAACAGGCTTTTTATTGCCTCCTAATTCCTTCCAACTGCAATTGCTAAGGCACACACAGAAGCTGCAAACTGGATCTGTTAGGGGTCTGTCAAGTGTATAGACTGTGTATAGCTTGTACAGACACACTAGGGGCTCGGGGGGGGGGAAGGGGGGCCCTTGGTAACCCCCGTGTCCCCTTCCCATTGGTAACTAAAAATTCATCCATGGAAAGCTTGCCCTTTCCTCCCTCCCTGGTTGGACTCTAAAAAAAATCTGCCACTACTAAAACGTGGCAGCACAGTACCAACTTTGGTGCAGCCTGGAAGGGGACCCCTCATCCCAGTGTGGACTCAGAAATTATTGCCACTGATATCAGTGTCCCAGCCATGTGGGGGCTGTGCACTGCCTGCCTCAGCCTTTTGCTGGCAATGATAGTCCCAGCCAGGCTGCTGGCTACGTGGGGATCCCCAGGAAATACCCCTTTCCTCTGCCCATGCACACACACAGACACATGCACACGTGCCCTGCAAAACATTAAAAGCCAAGCCAGAGTGGGGCTGCCGGGGTCCTGGAAGAGGGGGTGGGAGGAGTGGGGGGTACCTGATGGTCTAAAAGTAATACTGCCACTTTCTAGTGGTAGCAAATGAGCTGCCCAGCCTAGCTGTGAAATGTAGGAAAAAAAAAAAAAAAAGCACAGAAAGAGAGGCAGCCAAGGGCCTTGACCTTGTAGAAAAAACTACCCAGCTGTTTAGGGGGGATAGGGCTGCTGGGGGAAACCTGGCAGTGGCTGGATGCTTGCTTGGCCGGGGATGTAAGGGTGTAGCTGAGGGGAGAGGACCACTGATTACAATGGAAACATCCCCACTGCTCTGGCTGGGTCCCACTGGCAGATTTCAGGGGGAAGGGGGAGGAAAGAGAGATCCAGAGGTTCTCACTTCCTCCAACTCTACCCCACCCCCAGCAGTGGCAGAGGGACTGTCCCAGCAGTGACCTCCCCTTCCCCCGCCCTATAGCTTGTGCTTTCAGGAATTTATTGTCAGGCTTAAGTCCCTGTTGTTTCGACTTCCACTGGTGTAAAGCACACCCTGCCATCTCTACTACAGAAGTGCAGAAATGCATGAAAGCCTCCCTGATGGTCAATGATTGTCTATTGACCCTTAATTCAAACTGAAATTTGATTTACGAATCAGTTAACAGTTTAGAAAACAGTGAGCATGTCTATAAATGGCTTAACTTTTCACAAACAATAATATCAGTTGAATAATAAAACACGGTTTAGCTTCTTTTTAAACAAGACACTAGAACGTGTAAGTAACCACAGTTGCAAAAGGAGCCAGCTTGATTCCTGAACCAGAGTCTTAACTAGTGTCATTTTTCCTTTTCAAAATCTCAGGCTCTGCAATCATAAGCTTACAGCACAAATCCATAGGGCTTACAAATGCATTTTTCTTTAGAGTCTAGTATATGTTCTTCAGGGGCCCTCACATGATTAGAGAAAAAAAACAGCAGCATCAATTGCAATCTATTCACACAGTATGCCATCACTCCTGTTGAGGTTTTAATTTGTCCCAAGACTGTAAATATCAGCAGTTTTTCAAAACTGTGTTATAAACAGTTAGTTCTTTAAGTTTAACCTCTTCTTGTCTTCCTGCAAAAGCTTCCTGTACATGCAAACTGAGGGGTGTCAAGGGGTGTGTGCAAGGACTGCCGCAGAGCATATAAGGTGCAACCTTCCACAGACTGGGGCATGGAAAGAGGCATGGCCTCCACAGAATCTCCTACTGTCCATACCCATATATCCCTCTGTGGGACCTACAGTAAATTATAACCAAACTGTAATTGGGATGCAGGGCAGAGAAAATTCTCCTATGTAGATCCCTGCATCCTGCCCTCAAGATATGGTT
>NW_005842181.1:610785-625638 GCF_000455745.1 Alligator sinensis | reverse complement strand
TCTTCCGAGGCTGATCCTGCTCTCACGGAAATAAATTAGAGAGTTTTCCCAATAACTGAAGTAGCATAATCAAACTGTAAGGACCTGGTTAGCATCCTCTGATGACACTGGAATTTAAATATGGATGGGATTGGGGCCTATATTCACCCTCTTCTACTGAAGCAAGATGTGGAGTTTCAAATATAATCTTAAAAGTACATCTGAATGAAATCATGTTTGGATGACAAAATCTGCTTGTCTAGGCCAAGGGTAGGCAATCTTTTCTGTCTGTGGGCTAGAATGATCCACCCCATTCAGAGATGGTTAGATGAGCAGGGGTTAGGACCCTGCCACTATTGCCGCTTGTTTCCCTGGGAGAAGCACGTGCCACTGGTAATGCTCCTTGCAACTACATGAGCAAGGAGCCCCATGCTGTCAGTCCCATGTCTGCAGGTCAGATCCAAAGGTTGTGTGGGCTAGAGGTTGCCAACCCTGGTCTAGACATCCAGAAAAGGATACAATACACCCCAGTCTGATCAAACCCCTACTGAAGTTGAGGGAAGATTTCCAAATATCTTTAACAGATTTTACTTTAATTGCTATTGAAAGAATAATTTATTAAAAAAAAACAAAACACTAATCTGAGGCTTGGAATCACAAACAAAGAAAACTGTTTATATCTTCCAAAAATTTTAGCAGGTTTAAATCACAATATGAAGGTTGCATCTTCTGCGCGGTCCTCCACTTCCAATTCACTACTCTCCTTTTTTAAAACTGAGATTTACAGAAAGTCTCTGTTTGTCTCCAGTGTCCATAAAAACAAATCAGCAATAATAATTATTATGTTTGAACTAATGCTTAAATGCATTCTTTCATAACTTACTGCTATAATTTATGTCTCTTTATCCCAATATGTCTTTGCTGTATTGATGAGCAGGCTTGTCCCTATTTTAATGGGGCATTCATGGGTGCATAGATACACTCTTTCAATTTAGTCAAGTTGGAGTTGGTTGCAAACTGAACTTTGGTTATCTGCTAGATGAAACAGAGTTCCGCCCATAGTGTATTTACCCAAAACAAGAAGCAGGAGAGGTAGTAAATATTTATGTTACAAAGCTGAAAGTTCTGTCATCCACACACACCATTTGGAGATGTGAAAGATTCCCTTAATTATAGGCACCATAATTTTCGGGACACGCTTACAGAAGAGAATGTTGGAACAGATCTAACCCTAGACAAATGACTCCAAAAAGCAAGGGGAGATGAACTACCTTGGGGAGATATTGAAAATAATGACAAACACTTGTGTAGAACAAGTAAACAAGCTCAAAGGATTTAGGCACCAAACAAAGACAGAATGCAGACACCGTGGACATACAGTAAAAAACAAAAACACACCAAACCCCTCCCCCCCCAAAAAACAAACAAACAAACAAACAAACAAAAAGCCACAAACAAGAAGAAGAAACATGTCAGGCCTAGGGGCAAAAGTGCAAGTGGTGTGGGAAATAGAACTGCTTTAAATCCCACTGCTTTAAATCCCAACTCAGGAAGAAAAGAGCAGCAGTATATATAATGAATGTGGACGTGGAAACTTCCAATAAGGAGGAGTACATGCAATGTGATTTTGACAGATCCAGAAACTCTCAAAAAACAAACTGCAGGAGAGGGCTGCCTGCCATTCAATTGCTTTTCTTACAATGCTTTTATTAGATCACAACCAAATCAATTGCAGCTATCTTGTGGAGCCAGCTGCAATGAAATCCTAACAATACTGACAGGCAGCTTTGTTAGACAGGAGAAATGTGCCCAGATTCTGGTTATATGCAATAAAGGAATTTTGATGCCAGTGGGCAAAACCATGCTATTAATAAGAAACTCACAAAACAAAAAGATGCTATTACTTGAGATTATTGCAGCTGACAGTGTTGGGTGGCAGAGCAAGGCTAACCACTGCTTCATTCCCATTAAATACCAGAATATACTCAATCTGAGAGAGAAGGGCACACAATCATGGTAGATCATGTTCAGAATTTTAAAAGTAGAAGGGCTTATTTCAATATTCCATTTTTTATGTATAGGCCGAGCTGAAGATAGCAAGAGCCCTAGATGCTGCCTATAAGAGTCCTGAAAGCCCAGAACTCCATTAGCCTTGTTGAAATCACTGAACTAAAAAAAAAAAAAAAAAAAAAAAAAAAAAAGTGGGGCATAGCTGCTAAATGAGGAATCTCTGAAACTAGCAGAGAGCAGATCTTCACCTTACTTTTGCCATACCTTTCAGTAGCAGTGAATACAGATGCCTATGGGAATCAGCCTAGCTCTAGAGGCATTTCAGCGTAAACTGAAACGAGCCTAAGAGAGGCCACCTGGCATCAAATTGGTAACCAACATTATCACTGTAGGAAAAAAAAAAAAATCAGAAAAAAAATCCAATCCAGAACCACAGTACTAAGTGCAATAACAGTTGACAGGAACTGAATGAAGATATGCCAAAATGAAAACTGAGGTCCCTTAAATTGCGTATCTGTTGACTTCTGAACCAGACCTGGAAAAAGCTATTAAGAAAGAACTATTAAGGACTCTTGCAGACCAAAGAACGTGCCAGGAATCCAGCAATATACAGAGATTGCCAGCTCACTTTCAAGATTCTGTACACACTTATCAGAAGCTTATTGAAGCTCTGAGGTAGTTGGCAGCAGAGTAATGGTGAGACACCTAAGAACTAAGAATCTGCAAAAATCATGCAGGAAGTACCCCCTGCAGCAGCTCCTTTAATCTTTTTCATTTTGCTGCTTCCCTCCCCCTCCATTACCGGAGGGTCCCTGCTGGCCCATCTGTTTGCTGCTCATCACTAGGGAAGTAAAAACCCTGGTTTTAAATATGCTGCAGTTTTTGCCTCCCTGCTGCTGACTAGCAGAGGGGCCCCAGTGCAGCAGGGAAGCAAAAACCATGGCATATTTAAAAATGCAGTTTCTGCTTCTCTGGAGATCAGTGGCAAATGGCCCAGCCAGCAGGGCCCCTCCACCCATCACAGCTGGGGAGGGATCAAGCAGCAAAAAAAGAAACATTAAAGGGTCCACTGCAGGGGGTACTTCCTGGGCAATTTACAGAAATCCCTACTAAGAACAAGTAGGTAACTGGGTCTGAGCCCTTCAGGCAGTTGTGGCATCCCCTACAGGTCTCACTGATCTCAACTGTGGCTTTTCAGGGTATCATCCTACTACCTCATCTGCCACATGTTTGATATCATGGATGTTTCAAAGGCAATCCTTAGTCCTCCAGAGAGGCTTTCTTAGGTTGCTTCCCTCTTTCTGTCTCAGCTTAGTTCACAGGGCTGGCCTCCCCTTCCTCAGGCTTTCAGAACCTTTCATACTCACAGTTCACAATCTTTACTAGTCTGATAGCCAAATCTTCGGCACCTTCCTCAGACACTCCCAGTGGCCTCCTTCTATCCCTTCAGCCAATCCCATATCTCACAACCTTAAAACAGTAACATAAACAAACTAACATTGTGCAAAAATCACTTGACTCTACATGGACCTTTCTGCACAGCTCTTTTCTCTCCAGAGACTAGGATCAGACCCCATTTCTAGCCCCAGCACCCTGTGGATATCCCCAGCCTGGCTCTCCCTGTTCCATTCAGCCTGCTCCTCTTAACTGGGTGCAGGGGTTGCTAATTAACTCATCAACCCTCTAGCAGCATTCTGCTGCCTGTAGTTAGCCAGCTGGCTCAGCTGACTGGGGTTTGCAGTCTAAAGCTCTATAGCCCTTTTACTCCGCTGCCCACATGCCAAGTAACAGGGAGGGGGGACCCTGTTACAAGGCATCTGAAGAGTGAAGAAAATCACAGGAAACTCAAATCCTGGAGTACCCCCACACTCTTGCAAATCACTAAACTCAAGTTAATGCCCTAAATGCATGACAAAATGTTTTAAAAGTTAGACTTCACTATAACAAGAGCAGCAGTTCTCAACCTTTTTTAGGTTCAAGGCACCCCTCAGAAAATGCCAGCTCTTAAGCTTTCGCTCATTTTTTGACTCTGATCAATTTCTGTGACAAGGAACTCAGAAAGATTACAACAGGTCAGGAGGGCTTTGACTCTATATATTCCTATTTTGAATCTTTGGGTTTCCCTTACAAATCACATGTAGATGTTTTTATACCTAACAGTGCTAATATTATGTAGTATCCCATGGCACCCTTAAAAGCATCTCTCAGCATCCCAGGTGTTTGTGGTAACCTGACTGAGAATCTCTGACTAGAATATGCTGTCTTACAAAAAGGCCTAGGAATAACACTGATGCAAAGACAGTAGCCCGTGCTTGCTAGTAGGTCTCTGGCAGACACAGACAATATGGTCAGATAGATAAGGATCCATTAGCTTTATGTTTTCTATCACTTCATCTTTAGTCACAAGGTAGACATGTGGTCTGATAACAGTCTATTAGAAGGTATAACGAAGAAGTCACTGCTGAGTTCATCCAAGTGATTAAAATACATCTTATTAAGACTCCAGTGTTAGAGGGTGAGGATAAAATACTGTCCAGGAAAGTCAGAAACCCGAGCAAGCTTACCTTCTGTAATGCAACACAGATGGCTCTGCAGAACAGGAGAGAAAGCCAACATGCTTTTCATCTCTGAAAGGAGCCACTAGGCAATTCAACAAAGTGCCAGACAGGAGTTAGTGCTACAAGCAGTAAAATGACTCAGACTCCAGGGCTGGCCAGATCTCAAGAGTAAATGTCCCAGGAGGCTACCCCCTACTCCCAGGTGAAGAAAGAACTGCATGTGTAAAACAGATTTTTCTTTAAAGATGACTGAACTGTAATCCCAGTAGATTTAAGAGATGCTATCATGAAATTAATATATGTGCCAAACCTAGGGATAGAGGCAGGCTGAAATGAGCAGGGCAGTGTATCTAATAATCAGGCATTAAAGTCCAAATCAAAGTATGCATGGAGCAATAAGAGATATATAAAAAGTAGGAGATACTGCATCCTCCTGAAACCTCAAGATGATCCTCTGGAAAGGTCAGAACAGTTCTTCTAAGGACAGGAAGTATGTGGTCAAAATAGATTACTAATCCAATTTCTGAGCTAAATTCTAGAGGCCACTAGACATAGCTGATGCCTCAGATAGGCACATAAAGCAATGGTATCAAGGAACAGCTTGTGTTGCAAGGAACACAGGTCATATGAAGTAGCTACAGGTTCAGGACAGAGGTAGAAATGAAACTGAAGACAACTGCAGAAGAGGAGGGAGTAGCTGGCACAACTGGACAGCCAAGGCCAGGACCAGGACCAGGATGTATGAGACTTAGAAATATATAGCCTGATGTAGAAGAGCCAGCCAACACAGTAAAGGTGGTAACAGGATGGGAGCAAGTTAAAGAGAACTGTAAAACAGGGCCCAAGAGGAAACAAGTGAAAACATTTGCTTAACTCATTGCATATAGTGATCATAATTATGCCTGATAAGACTTAATTTTCATATCGCAGCAGAGAAGCATGGTCCATATATATTATCAATAAGTAGGATCAATGCCAACTCTGCCTATAACTACATATGTTTTAGATCCTACCCCTAGAAAATGACGTAACCCTAAGAGGTGGAGAAAGAGATGCCCCCATCTTTTAGTTCAATAGTCTGGTTGTTAGGGCATTCTCCCAGGGAGTAGGAGACCTAGGTTTTAATCTCATGTCAGGCAGAGGAGGTTTGAACCCATTGGCGATGCATAGGGGGTGCACGCGGGTGCATGTGCACCCCCTGCAATTGGCTGCTGCCACTGATGCCTGTAGGGACTCACCACTTGCCACCCCGACCTCACCGCTGACACCGCCGGTGGCATCTGTAAGCAGTCGCTGCTGCTTACTGCCAACACTGCTGGTGGCGTCTGCAGGTGGTCACCGACTGCTGGTCGGTGCCTGCCACCCGCCCCACCCCCCACTGCTGACACTGCTGACACCTCTGCGGCTGCCTGTGGAAGCTCCCCGCTGCCACATCCCTGCCACCTGTGGGTGGTTGCCGTGCCCCCTCCCCCCCAGCCCAGCCTCTGGGGGCACATGTTGTTCATGTTCGAACCTGCATCTCTTACCTCCCAGAAAAGTGCCCTAACCATCATGATATGGCAGGGGTGGGCAAAATATGGTCCACAGGCCAGATCTAGCCCACCAGGCACTTTCATCTAGTCTGCGGTGCCTACCAACTAATTGTACCCTGCCCAACCCTTCTGCCCATGAGGATGGGAGCAAGCCACACACGTATACTACCCCTACCAACATACCCTATTTCATAGACATTAGGGCTGGAAGGGACCTCGGAAGATTGAGTCTAGCTCCCTGCCCCAGGGACAGGAAGTCAGCTGGGGTCACAGGATCCCAGCAAGATAAGATATTGTGCCTCACTCCCACCCTTGTGGGTGGGTGGAAGGGCCCAGCCTGGCCAGCAGACAGCTTCTGGGAGGGGCTGCTGCAGCCGCTAGATAAACTGCTTGGCTTTCTTGGCATCCTGCTTACTTTGGGCACCTGGTAGAGAAGCAGAAGGGGTGGGGGCAGGGGTGAGCTGCAGCTGGGTGGGAGTGGGAAGTGAGGGGTTGGCAGCAGCATGGAAGCCGTGCCCAGGGGGTGGTGGCAGTGTGGATCTTGGATGGGCAGGGTATGGGTGTGAGAGGGTGGGGGGTGTGGGGACCCCCCCAACACTCCCCTCATTGCGCGCAGTTCCAGTAGCCAGTGGTGGCAGCAGAAAGTGGGGGCAGTCAGGGCACTCGTGCCTGACCCAGGTGCTGGTGGCCAGTGGTGCATGGCTCTGGCCAGCGCTGCATATAAGGGCAAGGGGTGCAGCCTGGCCAGGCCACCTATGTTGCCACCATGCACACACAGCCCCCACATTCATGTGGCATCAGAGGGACGCTCCATGCACTGAAGCCTGCTACCTCCCCCACTCCCTGCTGCATAGGTCCTGAGATTCTACTGGAAGTAAAGGGGAGCCCCAGCCCCTGTTTCCCCACAGAGTCCTGGGACCTGCACAGCAGGGAGCGGGGAAGGCAGCCAGCTCCAGCATGTGGGGCTTCCCTCCAATGCCACGCGAGTGCGGGGCATGAACATGTGTGGCAGGGAGTGTTGACGATAGAGGTGATCCTTGCCATGATGTTCAGTCGCATACCACATGCCTGGCACAGGTGCTTGTGCCCAAAACCCCTTGAGCGCTGCCTGCTGCTGCTGTACCATGGGGGAAATGTTGGAGGGTGTGGGGACCCCCCACATACCCTATTGCCCCTGGCACACAGCCACACATAGCCCCCCACACATCCCCCCCATGCCCCAGCATACATACACCCCCCCACGATCCCCATACACCCCACCACATGCAGCCCCCCCAACACAATATACAAGACTAAGAATTGATTTTTGAGTAATTATTCAATCACCTCTATATACACAATGCAAACACAAATCATGACAATTTTTTTTTAATAAAACTAAAATATGTTAGAGTAGGTGTTTGACTTTTAGTGTATAATTTGTTTTTTTTCTGGTTCTAAGATGACAACTCCCTCTCCCAAAAGGAGTATTTCCAGGGGACAAGGGAAGGGACACCTGGTGGCAAAGGACAGGAATTAGGGGCAGCACTTCTGGTCCCAAGATGGCAATCAGGAGATGGGGCAACTGTCAAGGGGCGGGGCTACCCATGTGGCCCCCAAAAGCTCACCAAACCTCGTTAAGCAGCCCTCCACCCAAAATAATTGCCCGCTCCTATGATATGGGCTAAGCCAGAGCTGTCCAACTGTTGGCCTGCAGGCTGCACGTGGCCTACAGGGGGTTATGTTTTGGCCCAAAGCTCTTGCCTGACTACCATTCCCCCATCACTACTGCCACAACAGCAGCTGGAATCTCCAGGCTCCCCCACTCTCTTCTGGCTTTCATTGCCTGCCCTTGCCTCAGGGGATGGAGCAGTGCAGCATAGCCTGGGGGGCTAAGCACCCATTAGAAATTGAACAGCCCTGGCTCAACT
Source organism: Alligator sinensis (assembly GCF_000455745.1). Taxonomy (NCBI): domain Eukaryota; kingdom Metazoa; phylum Chordata; order Crocodylia; family Alligatoridae; genus Alligator; species Alligator sinensis. The sequence continues at coordinate 617,649 of NW_005842181.1, read as the reverse complement.
AACCTGGGCCAAAAGCATCTTCCACACCTTGTTTTGAAAAAAGCTGAGGGACAAAGATACATACAGCCAGTACAGCAAGCCAGAGGGAGCCTCATTTGTGGGTCCGTAAGATTAACACTATCCTACAGGAAAGGACCCAAGTTCTAGCTTTTGCATCATATTTCAAGAGTCCTCTATCACTGTCCATGGTCCTACGGGGGCAGAAGCACTGCCACTTACCCATTTTATCCCATGACTATTAAATGAAAAAACACTACTAGGGACTCCTAGTAGGGTTAAGATCTACTTACCTGACTAAAGCGCAAGTGAGTTGGGCTCTGTGCCTACTCTGTATTCATTACTCAGGCCAAACTCCTAGTAAGGGAATAAAAGGAGACTCCCCAAGCAACCAGGGAACCAGCAAACGGTGGCAACAAACAGGGCAAGCAGTTTTCAGGGAATTTGCTAGTCAGTTTGCCACAACCCTCTCATTCCCCCTTTGAGGGGACAGTCTTCCAGCTTGGTGTGAGGAAGCAGGAAAAAAGGAACCCTTTGGGACCAAGGAACTGTAAACAAGCCAGCTTCCAGGTGAGTTTGCTAGGGAAACTTTGCTTGGAAGAAAGGCAGCAAGAGAGAAGAGGCAGATTAAGAGACACAGGGAAATGGCTGGAGGATGTTGCAATGCCAGAGCCACTGCTTCCACCTATGAGGTTTCTGTCCAGGCAGGACTGCTCACCATGGAGGCTTCCATCCAGGTCCAGGTTTGGCGCTGTGGGGAGTGTGGCTTGCAGGTTCCTTCTGATGATGACCAGGTGGGGGAATGTTTGTGACATTCCCCCACCTGGAATGTTGGGTGCCCAAGATGTTGGGTCCCCCACCATGTTGGGTGCCCAAGAGACCCCACCACTGAGGTGTGAGCAGTGCCTCATGGTGGGGTCTCTTGGGCAGCAGGCAAGACAGCAATAGGAGGAGGTAGTGAGGCTCTGAAACATCCTCCGCCATGAGGAGTTCATCAATTTGATGCTGAAGGAGATCTCTGGGACTGTGGACAAAGAACTGCCAGAGGTAGCGCTAGAGATGGGAGAGGACATGGAATACCAGGAAGGTGGAAGCTGGAAGCTTTTAACCTCTGGCAACAAGCAGAAATTTTTACCTCCACCTGCAGCAGCTCATCTGGAGAATAGATATGGAGCACTAGCAACAGAGGGTGAGGAGCACATTCCATTGGTGGAGGAGGACAGGCCAGGCTTCACCGAGGTGGAAAGAATCTTGACAACCACCACCAAGAAGTGACTGGTGGTGGTGGTGGTTGGAGACTCCCTTCTGCAGGGGATGGAGGGATCCATCTGGCAACCTGACCCATCTCGGGAAGTCTGTTGCTTGCCCAGAGCTTGGATCCAAGCTATCATGGAGGGATTACCAAGATTCATCTGGCCTTCTGACTATTAACCCATGCTGCTCATCCATGTAGGCACCCATGATATGGCCAGGGGAGACCCTGAGCAAATCAAAAGTGACTACAGGGCTCTGAGTGTACAGATGAAGGAGCCAGGGGCTCAGGCAGTGTTCTCTTTGATCCTCTGGTCAAGGGAAAAGACCCAGGCAGGAGCAGGTACATCTTGCAGGTCAATACCTGGCTGCACAGATGCTGTTGCCAGCCAGGATTTGGCTACTTTGACAGTGGGATGAAGTTCCAAGGAGAAAGATTACTGTGAAGAGATGGGATCCACTTGACAAAGAGAGGGAAGAGCATCTTTGCAGACAGATTGCTAACCTAGTGAGGAAGGCTTTAAATTAGGTTCACTAGGGGATGGAGAACAAAGCTTTGAGGTAAGTGAGGAAGTGGGTGACCTGGAGGAAGAGCAACCAGGAAGGAGCAACAAGGAAGGTGTTCTCATTCTTCTTGAGAAATCAGGACAATCATCTGGTTAGTTTACCTGCCTGTACAAAAATGCATGGAGCCTGGGAAACAAGCAGAAGCAACTGGAAGTCCTTGCACAGTCACGGCACTGTGACATGATTGAAATAACAGAAACTTGGTGGGATAGCTTGCATGACTGGAGCACTCTCATGGATGGGTACAAACTGTTCAGGAAGGACAGGTAGGGAAGAAGAGGAGGAGGAGTTGCACTTTATGTAAAGATCCATCTGATTTGCTCAGAGCTCTGGTATGAAGCTGGAGATAGGCCTGTTGAAAGTCTCTGGGTTAGGGGCAGAGGTGAAAGCAACAAGGGTAATATTGTGGTGGGTGTCTCCTATAGACTACCAGACCAGGAGGATGTGGTGGATGAGGCTTTCTTCAAACAACTAGCAGAAGTTTCCCAATCACAGGCCCTGGTTCTGAAGAGGGACTTCAATCACCCTGACCTTTGCTGGGACGGCAATAGAGCTGTGCACAGGCAATCCAGGAAATTTCTGAAGAGTACTGGGGACAACTTCCTGGTGCAAGTGCTGGAGCAGCCAGCTAGGGTCTGTGCTGTTCTTGACCTGCTGCTCACAGACAGGGATGAATTGGTGGGGAATGTACTAGTAAATGGCAACTTGGGCAGCAGTGACCACGAGATGACTGAGTTCAGGATTCTGAGGAAAGGAAGGAAGGACAGCATCAGAGTAAGGAGTCTGGATTTCAGAAAAGCAAACTTTGACTTGCTAAGGGAACTCATGGGCAGGATTCCCCAGGGAAGCCAGTCTAAGGGGGAGAGGAGTCCAGGAGAGCTGGCTGAACTTTAAAGAAGCCTTACTGAGAGTGCAGGAACAAACCATCCCAATGAGCAGTAGGACTAGCAAGTATGGCAGAAGGCCAGCTTGGCTTAGCAGGGAGCTCTTCAGTAAAATAAATCACAAAAAGGAAGCTTATAAGAGATGGAAACTTGGACAAACTAGGAAGGAGCATAAGAGTATTGCTCAAGCAGGCAGGGATGAAGTCAGGAAGGCCAAAGTGCAATTGGAGTTGTAGCTAGCAAGGGATATGGAGGGTAACAAGAAGGGTTTCTACAAGTATGTCAGTAACGAGAGGAAGATTGGGGAAAGTGTGGGTCCCTTACTGAATGGGGGAGGCAACCTAGTGACAGGGGATACAGAAAAGGCTGAAGTACTCAATGCCTTTTTTGCCTCAGTCTTCACAGGCAATGTCAGCCTCAGACTACTGCACCTGGCAGCACAGTTTGGGAAGAAGGTGAGCAGTCCATCAGTGGTGAAAGAACAGGTTAGGGACTACTTAGAAATGCTGGACATGTACAAGTCCATGGGGCGAGATAGGATGCACTCAAAGGTGCTGAGGGAACTGGTTGATGTGATTACAGAGCCACTGGCCATCATCTTTGAAAACTCATGGTTATCAGGAGAGACCATGGATGATTGGAAAAGGGTAAACTTAGTGCCCATATTTAAGAAAGCGAAAAAGGGGGATCCAGGGAATTACAAACTAGCCAGCCTCACCTCAGTCCCTGGAAAAATCATGGAGATGATCCTTAAGGAATCCATTTCTAAGCACCTGGAAGAGAAAGTGATTAGGAACAGTCAGCATGGATTCACCAAGGGCAAGTCATGCCTGACCACCCTGATTGCCTTCTATGATGAGATGACTGGCTCTGTGGATGCAGGGAGATCGGTGGATGTGGTGTACCTTGATTTAAGCAAGGCTTTTGATATGGTCTCCCACAACATTCTTGCAGGAAAGCTAAGGAAGTACAGGCTGGATGAATGAACTATAAGGTGGATAAAAAACTGGCTGGAGCATTGGGCTCAGAGGGTAGTAATCAATGGCTCGATGTCTAGTTGGCAGCTGGTATCAAGTGGAGTGCCCCAGGGTTAGGTCCTGGGGCTGGTTTTGTTCAATGTCATCATCAGTGACCTGGAACATGGCATAGAGTGCACCCTCAGCAAGTCTGCAGATGACACAAAGCCTGGGGGGAGAAGTAGATATGCTGGACAGCAGGGCTAGGATTCAGTGACCTAGACACAGTGGGCCAAAAGGAATCTCATGAGGTTCAACAAGGACAAGCGCAAAGTCCTGCACTTAGGACAGAACAATTCCATGGACCAGTACAGGCTGGGGGCTGATTGGCTGGGCAGCAGCTCTGCAGAAGAGGACCTGGGAGTGACAGGGGGCAATACGCTGAATATGAGCCAAGTGTGTCCTTGTTGCCAAGAAGTCTAACAGCATACTGGGCTGCATTAACAGGGGTGTTACCAGGACGTAACTGGAAATGATTATTCTCCTCTATTCAGCACCAGTAAGGCCACATCTGGAGTACTGAGTTCAGTTTTGGGCCCCCCAGTACAGAAAGGATGTGATCAAATTGGAGAGAGTCCAGCAGGGGGCAACAAAAATGGTGAGGGGGCTGGGACACTTTACTTATGAGGAGAGACTGAGGAAACTGGGCTTATCTAGTCTAGAGAAGAGACGACAGAGTGGGATTTAATAGCAGGCTTCAACTACCTGAAGGGTGGTTCCAAAGAGGATGGAGCTAGACTGTTCTCAATGGTGGCAGATGACATAACAAGGATCAACAGTCTCAAGTTGCAACAAGGGAAGTTTAGGTTAGATATTAGAAAGAATTTTCTCAGTAGGAGGGTAGTAAAACACTGAAACAGGTTACCCAGAGAGGCTGTGTAATCTCCATCCTTGAAAGTTTTTAAGACCTGCTTACATAAAGCCGTGGCTGGGATGTTCCAGTTGGGGATGGTCCCACTTTGAGCAGGGGGTTAGACTAGATGACCTCCTGAGGTCCCTTGCAACCCTAATTTTCTATGATTCTATGATTGATTCTCATTTCAAAGTGAGCTTTGCCCAAGTAGGAGCTTAAGGTTCCCATCCTGGCAGGAATTAGTTTTTGACTTTCTAACACAGGATTCTTTTCTTCTATTACTAGAAACTAAAATGTTCTCCCAGCAGTGAATCTCCATCACTATATATCACTATTCATTACCACATCAGAGGAGCAGATTGCATTTGATCATCTAGTCTGGTAACTCTTGAGAGCTTCTCAACATCTGGAGCTCTGGGACTGTGATTCTTTCCACTTCACATCAATAGTAATATAACTGCATGAAAGCCGCATTAATACTAATAGATTTTCATACTATCTATTAATCTGTGGTAAATTTCCAAGCGCACAATTATATATTTCTGTTATGTGTGCTGAACTATCCTGGTTACTGAAATTAAAAAGGTGGTTATGTGTCTGTGGTAAACATTGCTCAAAAACATTAGCCAGTTTTCTTTTTTCATTGTACACTGGTCTTTCAATATGAATATGAGCAAGTCATGTAAGTTAAATTTTAGATAACTGTAACTTCAACACATTATTTTTGCATATGTTTACAGCATAAGCATGCATTAATTGCTATTATAAATTGTGAAATTATATAGTTTTAACTAAAAAGAGTAATTTGAGGATATCAGCTGGACTTTGTGTAATATCTTGCATAACCTTAGGTCTAGATTTCAAACCCGCTTCTGCTGTCAGTGGAGTTCTGCCCTCAATGGACTGAGCCCCAGAATAGCAAGCTTACTGAAGAAAATGTCAGAACTTAGACGATAAGAACACTTTTCTGAAACTGACACTGAGCTGCAGATGAAACCTCTTTTTGAAAATGAATTTCTCATGTAGGGAGAAGGGTCTCAGGAGAAACCTTAGAAATTCAAAAGTTTCTATATGTCAGCTGATCCAACAAAAATGTAATCACTTCTCAAGGGAAAAGGCGAAGTAGGAGACATAAAGGAGTGTCATGGCCTGAAGAAAAAAGACCCAGCTAGGGTAATTGATATACCGTTGGAACAAGCAATTTTTTAGAAGGTGGAGCTATGGCAGTTTTTCTTGAAATGTTGGTGGGCTTCTACAATGTATTATATAACATAAAATGTTCAGATTTTAGTAAATGTATGGAGCTTCTGATCAGGGAATACCAATGTACTCTACCAACATGACAATCTAGATGCAAGTTTAAAAAATAACAATAAAACAATACCCTGCTTATTAAGAATGAGACAGAAGATTCATTTTATATTGTAAATTTTAGAACTACAACTAGATAAAGTCAAAAGGATTTGGATTTCAGTCTTCAAGTTTCCTTCATTAATAATCTATGACTTGTAAAGAAACTAAGTAACTCATTACCAGCAGAAAAGGTAACAATGTGCTATTCCAGAAATCCAGAAAAACCCTGTTATCTGAACTACATCTTTCAAAACATTCTATAGGTAGACAGAACTGGTCAGGAAATATTCATTAAAATCAATACATTTTACAATTTGGTTTTAATAGTACTTCCATAGGGAAGGCCGAAGTCCAGGATGGAATTTTTGATCAAAGTGGTAGGGGGGCAGGAAAAGATTTGCCACTCAAGATAAAATGGCCAATAGTCTTTTGGTTAAGGCTAAAAATCAGAGCAGGGACTTGCAACTAGTTCTCCCAGGTCCTAGGAGAATGCTCTAATAAGTGGAAGAAAAACATATCAAAACCTTAATATTTTTCCCAAAACAGAATTCCTGATTTCTAGCTAGTCCAAATCATAGAAACATGCATCAGTAACTTCATCTTAATTTGAAGTATCTAATTCTCCTAAAGAGTCTCACGGTTAATCCATACAGAACCTGCCTGTCGTACTTAAAGCAGAGGCAGGAGAGAGGGCTGTATAACACTTAATGTGAACAGAATATCATAGAACATTTGCATTTTCCAGCCTGTAATTCTTTTCAGCAGACAGAGTTTCCTTTCTTTCTCTTCTGCTGTTACTGTTAAGTGGAGGCTGAAAGGAAATAAAACAACAAGACCTGATCTTTTAGTTCAGCGGGGGCCAGTGGGAGCCAACCTTTTTGGAAGGCATGCCACAAATAAGTCCCACACACTCCCCAAGTACCACACTAATCTCCTTTCCCTA
>NW_005842181.1:605038-610757 GCF_000455745.1 Alligator sinensis | reverse complement strand
ATGACTGCTCTCCTTTCTGCTCCCTACCCAAACTGCTGTCTGTTACCTGCTCCCTGTTGTATCTGTCATTGTGCTGCCTGCCCCCTCCCCTGTCTGCCACATGCCACAAACAGAGGCTACCTGGGCCATACTCTCTTTCCTGTTTACTTAAAGCTGAAATCCTAGCTGCTGACCACTTGTCTCCATAGGTGGATCTATAGTTTTAGAAGAGTTTCAATCCTCATTAAATTAAATAGGTTTATAAAATTTAAACTTGTTTGTTTTGGAGTGTTGCATCTGTGTTTACACTCACTACGTTTTCAAACAAATTAAGCCGGGTCCATGGCTGGTGCCACAGGAGAGCAGGATGGTCCAGCACTGCCCCTCCCACCCCGTGCCCATGCCCTGCTATGCAGCTGTGGAAGCAGGGAATTGGTAAACCACGCAAGAAAAAGAAAAAGCAGAAGCAATTTGAAAGCAAAGCAATTTGAAGGGGTGAACTACAAAAAAGTTGCAGCTCCATCTACTGAACAAAGAGGCTCATTACATGTCTTTGAGTGCCTTTGTGTTTGCACGCAATGAATCCATGGACATGATGTTTTGATTCTTGGTGAGCCAAACTAAACTACGTCCAAGGAGTTTTAGTTTAATGCACAAGAAAAGACTTTTAAAGCATTGGGAAATCCCACTCGTGCAAACAGACATGTAGTTGCAGCACATGAAAAGGCAAAAATCATGGTGTCTACATGAGCCCAAAGAGTCTCTAGGGCTGGAAAATAAAAGAAATACCAAGAACAACTAGCAAACAGCAAAACTGCCCAAAGAAATTGAATGATTAGTGAGCATCAATACCAAGACAACTGTTAACAGCTGTGGAGTAAAGAAGTCATGAAGTCAACTGACTCCCTCAGCTTCCTGAATAGTAATGCTATAACATGGAGCCGGAATCAAAGCAGGAGGCTTCTATCCCAGGCAGAAAATTATCTTCCCTACTTCATACACATACCCCAATTCTGGGGGGTTGATTTTAGGGGAAAAGGTGCATTTTATGGGAGAAAATATAGTATGCTTATATATTTAAAACATTTACCATACAGACAATGTTTTTCCCCCCCACAATCAGCAGAGGGAAAAATGCCCCTCCTGTAACATTTGCATACAATAAAACCTCATTTAATACATTGTCTATCATTAAACTATTGCCAAAAGCAGCATGTGTTCAGTAATGGAAACCATTAAGCTGATTGAACACAGCCAACACTAAGCATGACTATAAAACATATGGCCCATATTGGGCAAACTACAAAGAGATATATATATTTTTAGAAAAATATATCTATATGAGGTTATATATATCTACACTCTGAGTATCACTCCACAAAGAAAAACCATAACCTGTTCCAAAAACCCTGCACCCATGCAGCCTGAGCTCCTGTACAAAGGCCTGCTGGCCACCCAGATCCGTTACAATATTCGCACCATGCGCTACACATGCAAAAACAAACTCTGGTCTCTCAGACCAGGCAAGTTACTGCAGTCCATCTGAAGATAAGATAAGATAGTATTAGTAGTGCCTATTGAGTGCAGTCCACCTCAACACCAACTCTTTTTCAAGTCATGGTGAGTCACTACACTGCATACATTTCAACTTCCTCTTCACTGCCACACCTGAGCTGTGCCTTTATTTCCCGTTTCCAATCATTCCTGTTTCTTCACCAGCCTTCAATATCTAACAAACATGACCAAATGGGGTCCAAAGAGTTCATCCAGAATCCCTCTGTAACTTTCTCTCTCAGCCTGTCAGTAGGGATGTCAGTAGGGATGACATCTGTGATGACAGTTGGATGTGTTTACAACTCATCAGATGTGAGTTGTAAACACAGTTACATCTGTGTTTACACTCATCTTAGGTTCGGTGCTTGTTTGAAGGCTAGGATGGGTGGCTCTGGAAAGATCTCTTTAAGAATAGGGTCTCTTTCTAGTATGGGTTGCAATTGTTTGAGGATTTTCCGTACAGGTTCAAGGGAGGGGTGATATGTCATAATCAGTGCTGTGCGATTTGTGGGGGGTTTTCTTCTGTACTGCAGCAGCTCTTCACGTGGTATCCGGGTGGCTCTTTCAAACATGCGATCTATCTCTCTGGAGGAGTGTCCTTGCTGGGTGAAAGCCTTTTTAAGATTGGTGAGGTGGCAATCCCGGGTGTTCTCTTCAGTGCAAATTCAGTGGTACCTGAGGGTTTGGCTGTATATCACAGCTTTTTTGGTGTGTTTAGGGTGATTGCTGGTTCTGTGCAGATATGTATGTTGGTCTGTGGGTTTCTTGTATAATGTGGTCTGTATTTTATCATTCTGGATACTGATCATCGTGTCTAAAAAGGAGATGTTGGTGCTGGAGTATTCTAGAGAAAATTGGATGGAGGGATGGTGATTGTTGAATTTCTGATGGAACTCAATCAGATTGTAGGTTTTCAGTCCAAATGATGAAGATGTCATCCATATATCTTAAGTATAGCAAGGGTTTGATGGTGCAGTTCTTGAGGAAGTCTTCTTCCAGGTGGCTCATAAAAAGGTTGGCATACTGTGGGGCCATTTTAGTGCCCATAGCTGTTCCCACCATCTGGAGGAAGTGTTGATTATTAAAAGTGAAATTGTTGTGTGTGAGGACAAATTCAAGGCAAACCTCCAATAATTAAATTCTATACCTGGAAAATTATAGCAAATTTATAATTTTTTTCACACATAGAACATAATTATTGGGGGCTCATCTTATATTCGAGTAAATACCATAAACTTTCACTTTATGTTTTTCCATTGTGATTAACTGTGCTGCAGTAAATCCTGCTTAGATGGATAGTTTCACCATTCCTAATGAAAGAAAAGGAGGTCTTTGATTTGCACAGTCATGCACAACCGAAATTGGAGAATACTGATAAGAGCAAGGTATATATTCCCTCACCCAAGGTATATATCCCCCTCAACTTTACTTTAAAATCTACAGGTGCATTTAAAATTGGAGACCCTGAGCAGGTTCTGATCCTTATTAACTGGGAGTTGGAACATGATGAACTACTGATTAAATCCAAACATTTTGTAAAATTGCTGATATTCCCAAACACAGGGAAATAGGACAATTTTGCTTTTAAGTGTTTCACTTTTCTACAGGCAATATTTTTTTAATAAACCCACCTTCCCCACCTTTTCTTAATACAGAACAACTTTTACTCTTTTCCCTGTAGTCCAATACAGAAAAATATCCTCCAGGGCAGACTGATATACAGGACTAGGAATATTTGGATGTGCCATTCAAATGAAATTATACTCTGCCACTGTTTGACATATGCTCTTTCCAGAAGTTGTAATGAGAAACTTTAGCAAATTCTGCCCTCTTGTATCCTTCCCTGTCTCTCTTCATCACCTTGCTTTGATTTTTTTGATATTATTTTACTGAATATCGTTTTAAAGCATTTAAAAAGCAGAATCTGCTTCAGTGATGCTTTCCATAATATTTTTGTTACTGTTGTTTTACATTTTTATTTGATGATCACTATTAATGTTTCTCTTTTTACTATCACATTCAATCTTGGTGAAATCAGTGGGGGCATCTACACGTATGCTTTACTGTGGCATCCTCATGGATAACTCTAATAGTGAACACCCAGAGTGCCGCACTGCAGTTGTGGCCCAAGAACTCAGGCAACACAAAATCGATCTGTCTGCACTAAGTGAGACCTGGTAAGCAGAAGACGAGCAGCTCCAAGAACATGGAGGCAGCTATACCTTCTTCTGGAAGGGTAAACAGGAAAGAGGATGCTGACTTCACAGAGTTGGTTTTTTTGCCATTAAGAATGAACTCACAAACCAACTCAATGAGTTCCCTATCAGAATTAATCAGCACCTCATGACTCTCCATCTGAAACTGGCAAGGAGCCAATATGCCACTGTCATCAGCATGCACACCCTGACTCTTGATGTTGCCAATGAAACCAAGGACAAATTCTACGCCAACCATGACCAAGTCCTTTATGACATTCTAGAGGGAGGCAGACTTATTTTTCTCAGTGATTTCAATGCCAGAGTCGGAAAGGACTCTAACCTCTGGAACAGAACCATCAGCAAGGAAGGAGTAAGAAAAGTCAACTCCAATGGCATCCTCCTCTTGACCAAATGTGTGAAGCATGGACTCATCATCACCAACACCCTGTTCTGTCAGAAAAGCAGAGACAAGACATCATAGCAACACCCATGTTCTAAGCATTGACAGCTGCTTGACTATGTCATCATTCATGCCTGGGATCACAAAAATGTCTAAATCACCCAAGCTATGCTAGGAGCTGATGACTGCTAGACTGATCACCAACTCATCCAGTCAGTTATGTCACTCAAACTGGCTCCCAAGTGACAGCTGCAGCAGAAGCAATGCTGATGGAAAATCAATAATGAAGGACTCAAAGACCCAAGCAAGTGAGACCTGTTTCATCAGTGTCTCAATGAAAACTGGTGAATTCCAATCAAACACAATGGGAGAATGTCAGCAGTGTTTGGGGTGCCCTCAAGGCCACTTTCATCAGTGCCTGTGAAGAGACACTTGGATTCTCTACCAGGAAGTTTGATGAGAATGACTGCGAGACCCAAGAGTTGATCAATCACAAGCACAAGGCCTTTTGTGCTTGGCAAAACAACACCGACTCCAAGCAAAAGAAACTGAATCTCCAGTAAGCCAAGGCAGATGTCCAAAGGAGGACCAGGGCTGGATTATGACTTACTGGGGCCCCCAAATAGGGGTTCCTAACCTTTCTATGCTGTGGCCCAGCAAACTGCAGACTGGAAGTGGCCGTGGCCTGGCAAAGTGCAGACCACCAGACAGAGTCCTGCAGCCAGAATTTCCAGCCAGAACCAAGTAAAGATACTTGCACCCCCCAAGCAGCAGGGAGTGGAGTGGGGTGGGCCCAAACCTCAACTGTGGCTGCTGCAGGTCCTGCAGGAGGAGTCATGGGCTCTCTGCCTGGCTCTGCAGGGCCATGGTTTGCCGGTTTGGGGTCACTTCTGGTCTAGGAGCAGACCCTTCATGGCCCAGGAGTTGGTTTAGAGGCCCCTCATAATGTGAGGCTCTAAGCTGAAGCTTAATTAACTTATGCTTAAATCCAGTACTGAGGAGGACCCATAATATGAAGAACAAATAGAGGGAAGTCAAGGCTAAGGAGATTCAACATCTCACTGACATCCATGAGGTTTCTTCAGTGTCACTAAAGCCATCTATGGCCAGAACACTCAGGGACCAACCTCCTTTAGACGTAAGGATGGAGAAGACCTGATCAAGGAAAGCTATCAATGTCTGTTGGAAGGAGCATTTTGAAGACCTTCTTAATTGAGAATTATTAATTTTCTTAATTGAGAACTGTATTAATGCTGCTGACAAGAATGTTCTCAACTTCATCCTGCAACACCCCATCAGAGATAATCTTGGAATCCCTCCAACCCTTGATGAGGTGAGAAAAGCCATCAAGCAGATGAAGAACAACAAGGCATCTGGAGCGGATGGCATCTCTGCTGAAATACTCAAACAGGGTGGAAAGGAGCTCACATCACAGCTTCATGCCTTCATCTTAAGGATCTGGAATGATGAGGAAATCCCAGATGACCTCAGGGACAATCTTGAAGAAAGGAGACAAATCCGACTGTGGAAACTACAGAGAGATCAGATTGCTGTCCACCACTGAAAAGATCAATGTGAGAACCCTGCT
>NW_005842181.1:599661-605028 GCF_000455745.1 Alligator sinensis | reverse complement strand
CTGCTGAACTGTGTCCTTCCAGTTGCTGAAGAGCTCCTCCCAGAATCTTTGTGTGGGTTTAGGGCATCAAGAGGCACAACTCTTCACAGCTCACCAGCTGCAGGAGTCTTTCTACACAGCCTTCGTTGACCTCACAAAAGCTTTTGACTGTCAGCTGAGAAGTGTTGTGGAGGATCCTTCTGAAGTATGGATGTCCATCAACATTTTTCACCATTCTCTGCCTGCTTCATGATGGTATGTGAGCGGTGGTTCTCAGTAATGGAACTATCACAGATCCTTTTGAGGTTAAAATAGGAGTTAAGCAACCCTGCATCCTTGCTCCAACACTCTTCTCAATATTCTTTGCCGCATCCTTTTGAGGTTAAAATGGGAGTTAAGCAACCCTGCATCCTTGCTCCAACACTCTTCTCAATATTCTTTGCCGCGATGCTACATCTGACCAGCAACAAGCTTCCAGCTGGAGCGGAGCTAAAGTACCAAATGGATGGTAAGCTGTTTAACCTCAGCGGACTCCATGCAAAAACCAAGACCACTCTGACCTCAATCATTGAGCTCTAGTACGCTAATGATATTGTAGTCTGTGCTCACTCAGAAGCAGACCTTTGGGGAATTGTTAGTCTTTACCAAAGCATACAAGAAAATGGGACTGATGCTTAACATTCAGAAGACTAAGGTCCTCCACTAACAACTCCTAATGAACAGCCTCAGCTCCAGTAATCCAGATCTATGGTGAGACTGTGAAGAACATTGATTATTTCCCTACCTTGGAAGCCATCTCTCGCAGAAGGCTGACATCAATGAAGAAATCCAACATTGCCTCAAATGTGCAAGTGCAGCCTTTGGATACCTGAAGAAATGGGTGTTTGAAGATCATGACATCAGATCTGAAACCAAGCTCATGGTTTATCAAGCAGTTATGATCCCCACCTTGCTATATGGAGCTGAGACATGGACAACATACAGGAGTCATCTAAAATTGTTGGAGAAGTACCATCAACACTGCCTGAGGAATATCCTCCAAATCCAGTGGGAAGAAAGAAACACCAACATTAGCTTACTCCTGCAAGCAAATACCACAAGATCATCTGACATCAACTTTGTCGGGCCAGCCATGTCATTCAGATGTCTGACTTCAGACTCCCAAAGCAAGTTTTATTTCCCCAGGTCAGCCAAGGTGTATGCTCAAGAGGAGGGCAGAGAAAGTGCTTCAGGGACGTCCTCAAGGCCAACTTAAAAAAATGCAACATTGATGTCAACTTGTGGGAGATTATTGCCCAGGATGGGACCAAATGGAGGAAGAGTCTGATGCAGGGATCTCAGTACTTTGAAATGTTATGAACAACAACAGGAGATAGAAAAGCAGAAGCAGCAGAAACAGCATGTCACAGACCAAATCAAGAATCCAGTGCCACCCACTCCACACAGAAAAACGTCTGAGCTGCAATACAGTTTGTTGATCCTGGATAGGACCCATCAGCTATCTTCAGACACACAGATAAGACATCATGGAAAAAAATCATCCTTGACTATGAGGGGTCGCTGGAGTTGACTGACTAGCTCTTCAGTAAAGTGTCTCCATCTATACATGCAGTACTATTAGGCTGGAGTAAACTAATTAACTCTGCCATAGGATAGTACTGCCCAACCCAACATAAATACTGTCCTATGGTGGAGTTATTTAGTGGGCTGAAACACATGTGTAGATGGTGACCAGGGCTGGCTGTGTAGATGCACCTAGCGTGTCTGAATTAGTGACTAGAACAACTATAATTTCATTAGAAACATCCTATTGCAATTGCATAGCTACTGTAGTAGGGGAAGGGTGATAAAATGTAGAGTAACAGTCTAGAGAGTTAGAGAACAACCTATCTTGCTCAGCTAAGCAGCCTGAAAGTTCAAAAGATCTAAACAAATTTCTTTCTGAAAAAATTTAAGTCACTGTTCTGCAAGATAGCCATTTGGGTCTCTTGCTGATGACAGCTATGTTGCTGAAAAGATATGTAGGGCTAGCAAAGTTCTAATTTTCTTTAATATGGTTTCACCAATTAGGTAGAGAAAGTATTTCAAACAAGTACTGTTTACCTCAAATTAAACACTGTATGTTGGCGTTCTAGTTCTTACACTAATTTGAGAATAGGATATAGAATTTTTTTACCATGCCTGAAAAATGTCATTTTCTAATAACACAATTGCTAACACCAAGAGGTTCAGAAATGCCATTTGTAATTAAAATCTCTACTTTCAAATGTGTTCCCTAGTTTATTCATGCAGAGAAGAACATTTTACCTTTTGAACTTTCTGCTGGGCTAAGCAAAATAAGTGAAGATTTATTTTAACAGGTACTTAGATTAGAATGAGTTCCGGCTGCAAAAAAAGCTCTCTATGTCCATAGAGTATCTTTCCTGTTAGTTTGCATACAAACCACTCTACTGAACCAGTCAATGCTGGACAATTACTTGCTTTTTCTCAGACTTAGGCTGGCATCAGAAAAGCAAATGTAAATAAAAAAGACTTAGTAGCAAGTGGTGGCTTTTCAATAAGGCAAAAAAAAAAGAAAAAAGGTTGCAATGCTTCATGAATTTTAGAATGGACAGCAAATTGCAGGCCCAGTCATGTCAACTGCAAAGGCTCTGATTTGGCAAACCATTTTAAAACACAGCCAAGATTTTAAGCAAATGTTTTGGTGCTTTGCAAAATAAGGGTGGACTTAAGCTCATGCTTAACATGAACTAGACACTTTAAGGGTGCGTCTACATGTCACCATGTGGTTGATGTTGCTAGGGCGCCGTACTTTAGTACTACCTTTTGGAAGTACTATAGCATGGTGCAGTATAGGCTTTAGGCTACGGTTACTGCGCCATGTGCATGGCACACAGTTAGATTTTGCTGCTATGAGCGTGCCACTATGGTGACGTAGCTGCCGATCATGTGTAGACCCACGTGATCGCTGTTGCTATAGCACGTGTGTAGATATACCCTAAATGTTTTGCTAAATCAGTTTTTGAGTTCCCCTGTCTTCTCCTCAGGCAAGAAAGAACAGAACAGATCTGATGATGACCTACTCCTGAGAGGTGCTGAGTGCCTTTTTAGACAGGCTGCATCTCTTCAGTTTTGCTTGATTTCAGCGGCCACTGAGGGCACCAAGCACCTCTCTAGCAAGATTTAGCAGGTCGCAGGGCTTCTTATGCTCAAGCTTAACCTCATTCGTAAAGTATTTATTTTCACTTGTACTGTCAGAAGGCTGGGGAATCTGTCAAAGCACTTGTTAGAAGATGGCATGAGTTATTAAAAAACAATGTCTTTGGGATTTGGAGGAGTGAGTAGATTCATGACAATTTTTTAACTGGCATTTCTGATGAGGAATTACAGAAGCTACAAGTAAGAGTGGCATGACACTGACAGATGCAATGTAAGTGGCACATCACTGACATTTTATTAAAAAATCAGGTAACTGAACAAAGACTGTGAACCAGCTTGAGGTAGTCACTCATAAATATTGCTATCAAAGAAAAATCCATAAACATTCACAGCCAAATCCTTACAGAACTCCATAAAAACAGCAGGTGGTGAGGTGTGATAGTGACCACATGTGAAGGTTACTTCTGAACCAAGAAGGAAAATACAGGGCATGGCACTAAATGGATCACTTTGTGGTAATGTACAGAACAAAGGAAACTGAAAAGCTAAATACTGTGCAAGAAACTACTGTCTCAGTGTTTAAAAACTCAGTCATGTGCAATGATGATACTGACACACTGTGTAGGGTGACTTGGTAATTCCTAGCAGACTGTACTTTAAATGGATCTAAGAGCAAATATAACAACCAGCTATTTTAGATAAATAGGTAACTGTGTTCCTGACCAACCCAAATATTAATGGCCACTATTAAATTTGGCTAGCCTTGAAGGAAAATTTAGGAAGCTGTGATTGAAGTAAATATGTAGATTACAGCACTAAAACAATATTAGCCAAGCAAATTATTTAATTTTATAATATTTTTCACATTATTCACCTTGTTTATAGAACTGGCTTAGTTTTAAGGTAAGTTAAGGTATTAGCATTAAGGTACAAGGTGCTATGCAGTTGCTTGATGATAATACATTGTTCATTATAAGTTTATTGTGTTGCAGGATAAAGTCACACACAAAGGCTGTTTATAGATTCACTGTGTGACGTGGATTTTTGGCTACTAATTAACTCATAATGATGCTGTGGCTGGACTAAAACAAAGAATCTAAGGACCATATGCTTGCCTGCCACAGAAAATTGGTCTCTTGCTACAGGCCATCTGCAGAGATAAAAAAGCTGCAAACATACTGACTAGTCAGGTCACCAGCAGGGAGAACTGAGCATGCTTCCCTACCAGGCCCCTTTTCTATTGTACCTTGCCCTGGCTTGCCCGTGAGAAATTCTCTGGATCCCTGCAAACTCGCTGTTAGGCTGGTGCTGTGGGGCAACAGGCAGGGAAGCTGCGGCCTGACATGAGTGCGCAGGTGTGTGGAAGGTATGGTGCTGAGGCATCGTCGCCTGGTGCCCTGGTACAGTCACTCCTAGTTCCCTGGGTTCAGGGTTTGAATTACCAGGGGAGGGGGCTGAGCCCCCCCATAAGAGATGAGTGTCCCTCTGGCCCACCCTGCGCCTCAGGCAATGGCAGTGGCTCCTTCTGGCTGCCACTGCTGTAGCCCCTGCAGGAGTGGGAATGTAACTTGAGCCCTACCTGGGCCCAAGAAGCAGAAGCAGAGACCCTGGGCTCACTGCCCAGTAACCTCACGGGCCTCGCTGCGAGTTTTGCGCTGAGACGGCATGTGGCGGTGCTGAGACCTGCTGCAGGGTGCACAGGCGGTGCCGCTGGGCTGCCTCCCACAAAGCCTGGCGCAACGTGGCCATCACACGGCCCTGCCGCATCTGGGGCCGGATAGACTTATAGGGGACTTGTTGGCAGCCTATAATAAGTATATCAAGGAGGTACATCAGGGCTGGGGGGAGCAGCTGTTCACTAAGACCCCCCGGGGAGCGCAAGAAATGATGGGCACAAGTTGACTGAAGATCACTTCAGGCTGGACATACGGAAAAACTGCTGTACAAGGCGAGCGCAGCAGGTCTGCAACAGGCCCCCAGAGGCGGTACCGTACAGTCACCCACCCTGGTGGCCACCTTCACAAAGCGTCTTGACGCCCACCTTGCTGGGGTCACCTGATCCCTGCGGTCCTTTCTGCCCAAGTGCAGGGGGGTGGGGAGCGTCCCCACGATCTGCAAGGTCCTCTCCAGCCCCTCATGACTACAGCACCCAAGCGGGGAAACTAGCGACAGACGCCCCTGCGCCTAAGGGGCGGCGGGGACCCCAGGCCCGGGGGCGGAGCCTAAAGG